>NC_047055.1:31388770-31690387 GCF_011762595.2 Tursiops truncatus
CGGTGAACGGGGGGCTGGGGGGGTCCGCGTACACCCCCGCCCGCGCAACCTCGAGAGAGAGTGCCTCCGGTTCCTACTCGAGTGTACCGGCACCCCCGGGCCAAACCAAAAACTTCCGAACGAGGCGCAAGCGTGAAGAATCAACTCCACGCGTCCTTCGGAAATGGCACGGATGCCAGCCGGGCAGGGGGGCCGTTAGACAGAAGCAGTTTGTACACAAAGAAGCGCGTCCAGTGAAAACCTTGATCCCGTCATTCCCCCTAAATCTCCTTCCGGCGGGAAGCACAGCCATCACACCCTGGCGTTGACAGGCGCGGAGCTTGTCTCCTCGGCTCTGCACACGTGGGACTATGGCGGGACACCCCCAGGTATCTTGGCAAGCCCGCGCGCGTCCTCCACAACTTCCCAGCAGTTCCTAGGACGCGTGGGTAAAGGGGCACCCACTCGTCTCCCCTCTGGCCACACAAAGGTCCACCGCACTACTTTCCGGCATAAAGGGCACGTGCTCTGGGACGTGGCCCACGTGAGATCTACCCTGCTCCTCTCCTCTGGGTGGACGCCGACGCCGGAGAACGTACCCTGGTCACGCTCACCCACACCCTGGTAACGACGGACTCGGTGGCCCGCGCCTCAGAGCCACTTCCGTGGGAGACAGAAGAGGAGAGGGAGGAACAAGGCGGAAGCCTAGCGTCCAAAGAGGAGGAGCACGTGAGACACCCTACGCTCCTGCCTCCGGGCACAGACAAGGGCACCCTACCCTGGCAGCTGTCCGAAAAGAAACGGAGGGGACCTAGCAGGACACGACGTCGACTCCGCACAGACGCGCCGACGCCACGGCACGCCTATAGCGCCGTGAGAGCAGCCGAAAAGGCAGAAGACTACCTATCGCTACCTGAGCCTGCTGGGGCCGGAGCAGGCGACATGCACACAGCCCTCTGCGGCCCGCTGCCCCCACCTGCATTCAACCCCGGAGCACACATACGCACGCAGAAATGACGCGTGCTTCCCTCCGCAGACGGGGACAACTTGGGAGCGGCCATCGAGCAACGGCCAGGGCTTTGGCTTTGACCGGGAGAAAGTTCTATCCACAGCGGCACCCCCGAGGCGGTTACAGGGAGAAAGTACGAGAGAAGGGACCTTTTGTACACGCTCTGTAGGCGCACGTACACGAGCTTACGCACGACGCACACGTGATACGCACGCACGCGCGCCACGCACACACGTCGTTCGTGTACCTGCGTGCTTACGAATGAACGAGTGGAGCAGGGAACGAGTGAATGAACCGACGAACGAGTCCGGGGGGGTTTGAGGCGAGAGTACAGACACACTCCCATGGAGAGCTCCCCAGGAGGGTCTAGTGAACTTTTGGCCCTCCCCAGGGTCATCTGTCTGTGCGGATGGAGGGGAGCCGCTGGGATGTACACCTGTCCCAGCAACTCCAAACCACCTCCCTGCACCCCCGACCCCGGGCACTCCGCTGTGGCAAGTGACCGCCTGACGCCCCTGGAGGTGAGCAGGGGCAATGTGCCCCAGCTCCCTTGGGTCCCCGTCAGTGCCTCCCGCTGCCACAGTGGCCTAGACCCTCTCGGGCCTGCTCCTGAGCCCTTAAGCCAGTTCACGTAGCGGGATGAGAACAGCAGAGAGGCAACCACGCGGGAAGACGAGGAACCCAGGTCCCTGTGCCACCCTGGCTCTGAATCAATGTCCTGAGAGAGCCAGGTTCTGCCCGACACGACCCAGGTGGATGCCCGTCCCCAGGTGTGCAGACATGACAGGGTCCCGGTCGCCAGGACCTGTGGGCCAGGCAACGTGGACTCCAGACCCCTCCCAGAGGGGTGTGGAGATGGACCCACCGAGGCACGGATTCCTTGGGAGGTCTTTACCTGTGCGCTCCTACTGCCAAGGAGAAGCCCCAAAAGGAAGAGACACCGCCTCCCCCAACACCCCCGTAGGTCCCCCCCCCCCCCCCACTCGGAAGGCTTGGGTGGCTCTTGGGCCTCCCTGGGCCTTTTTCCCTGGGCCTTTTTTGATCCGCAAAGGGCGGAGGGAGAGGCCACGCTCGCGAAGGCGCTGGGCATTTCTGGAGCAACAGTGCCATCAAGCGGAAGCTTTTTCAGCACGGCCTCCAGCCCCTGCCTGTGCATACCGTGGGGAAGGCCCGTGACGGGGAGGAGGGCTGGCTTCGGAGCACTGGGAGCATTCCCGGGCCGAACCTGGCCGCCCGGCACGCCTCCGCGGTAGGTGTGGAAGCCACACGCGGTGGGGTTCGGGGCCGGGCTCGCCCACCGAGGAGCCCCTGGCTGCCAGGCCCGCCGCGCTCCCCACCCTCGGGGCCGTGGCCTCGGCAGCCGCCATGTTCAGGAACAGGGAGCTGAAGCTCCCACCCCAGGGCATCTGGCCCCTGATCCTGGCCCTCCCTGCAGGAGCGAGGCCGGCCAGTGGGGTCCCTGGGGTCTCAGGGCCACCGGGGACCCAGGACCCGCTGCCGGTGCCCCGGCGGAGGCCCCGGGCCCAGCCACCGTGGACACGGGGAAGGGGAGGAGGTGGCCGCCCGCCCGGTCCTGTCGGGGGCAGCACCCTGCAGACAGCCCGGAGAACGTGTCCTCGTTAGTGCTTGCTCCCAGACGCAGACGAGGAAGAGCAATGCAGGGGCGCTGTGCACGTTCCACCCTCTCGCAGTTGGATCTGGGTTTCGGTTTCTGTACTTCTTGCTCCCGCCATGGAGAGTCCCGATCCCAGGCCCCGCCGCATCCCGTGAGGCCCTTCCTGTGCCGCAGGACACAGGGTACCCAGGACCCACTGGCGATGGGACGCCAAGTGGGCCACGATCGATCGGTACGCAGAGAGGGACGGCACCGTCCGCAGCGAGGGGATCCAGGTCCGTTTTCCGCACCCGAGCTCACCTCGGGAACAGGAACTCTGCGGCCGGGGGACGCCCTATTCCTCGGCCTCCCTCCCCGTGGACGACCGGGGGTCCTCTCGTTTGGGGAAGACTCCTGGGAGTTTTCACAAGCGGCTCCACGTTCTGCAGGTGCCGCCGTTGGCCCCGGCCAGAGGGGCACGCTGAGAGCACCTGCGGCGGGCCACCAGTCAGAGCGCCTAGCTACCTCAGGACCCTAGCTACTCAGGACCCGCCCCAAGGAAAGGCTCTGCCCACGTAAGATAGCCTGACAACGTGTCGGGCGACTCACAGGCGCGAAAGGAGAGGGGCGCGGGGAGGGTTTCGGCGCCCTTCCAGGAGGGGTACGTGTGGAGGGAGGGAGGGGTCCAGCCTGGAGACTTGCTCCCAGTCGGAAGCCCTCCCCCACACCGCACCCCGCCCCGGGACCGGACCCCCACACACACACCAGCCCACCACGCACCCCCGCCCCGGCAGATAAGAGCTGGGCCAAAGGGCAGGAACGGGCCACCGCACAGCTTGCTCCAGAAGCGGCCTATCGGGTCGGCCGGGGACTCGAAGGCACCGCCGCGTGCCCAGGAGTGTGCACCTCGTTCCCGGCCTTGGCAGACAAGCTGGACGAGTGGTGGTCATGGGGGAGAGGGTGGTCAAGGGGGGCGGGGGAGGCGTTCCTCTCAGTCCATCAGAGGTGAGCTTCAGGCAGCTTCTTCAGACCCCTTCCCCTTGATTCCCTGGCTGGGCTGCAGGTGCAAGCACAGGGCCGAGACCCGGAGGGCCAGGCCGCAATGCAAGCCGGGGCCTTTCCTTCTCATCGCTGAACTGAGGCTCAGGGCCTCGTGGGGAGAAAGCTGAAGCCTGCTGCAAATGCACGGCCCGGGGGTCCACTCGGCGGGGCTCTGCTCAGCTCCTCTCCTCTCTCTCTCGTGTCCTGCCCTCTCCTCTCCGGGAGCCCCGTCCGGGAGCCCTCGGGACAGGCCAGGTCAGGCCTGGGCCACCATCCCGGAGACCCGCGCGAGACGGCAGCGCAGCCACCGACTGACTGGACTCTTCGGCTCAGGTGAAGGCCTCCTCCTGCGGTGGCTCCTGCGTCCCGCGAGCGCCGTCCCCTTCTGGACTCGGACTGCCAGCTCTCGCTGGGCCTCGGCCGCCCTCGGCACCGGGTAGCCAGGCTCCACGTGTCGTCTCTGAGCTGGACACAAGAAGGTCGGTGGGCCCGCCTCGGCCGCTGCCGCCAAGGGCGGCGGGACTCCCGTTGCCCGCGGTGGTCTCTGGCTGGGCCGCACCGCGGCCCAGAGAGGCTTCCGGGGCCCTGGGCCCGCCTAGGCCGAACCTCCTCTGGCGCCGAAGGGAAGGGGGACACGCGGCCAAATGCCCGCAGAACCGCGGCCCGGCCTCCTTCGGAGCAGCTTCCTCCAGTCCCGCCCAGACGTGGCGGCCACCAGGGTCCACCGAGACTCCACTTCCTGTAGCCCCACACGCCAGGCGGCCGGGCTGTGCGCCTTGTGCCACTGCCCGTCTCTGGAGCGTCCACGGCACCGCCGGGCCTTGGGCCACGCTTCCCCCCCCTTCCCAGGCGGAGCCCTTGACTTCCCGGGGCCACTGTCCAGTGTTCCCGACTTCGATCCTTCGTCACTCCTCCCCAGGAAGGGACGGGTACAGGGTTCGCGGGATCGGCGGACCCGTTCCTCTTGATGGCACTACTGCACCACGAATGCCAACCTGCCCTGCCCCTTCCCCTCCCCCAGGCCCTCTCCCTCTGCCCTTTGCCGAGGGAAAAACGAAATGCCAACCTCTGCCCAACCTGCCAAAGGCAGGATGGCTCATCAACCCGGCCACTTCAGAGGGGCGCGCCTCAAACTCTGGCCCTGCATCCTGCGGGGCCTCGTCTCTGTGGGGTCCTCTTAGCCTGCCGTTACGACTCCCCATCCAGGCACCCAGCCGTTGGACCGGCAGCTGTGTCTGTAGCAGCCCACATTTGCCTAACGCCTCGGGAAACACTCTGAGCGTGAGCACAGAGATCCAGTCACGTCTGGCCGGTGCCCGGCGAGGCACCTTCTCACCAGTCACCGGGGGCAAGCAGCCCGAACGAAGCAAAGGGCCGGCAGCCCACAGGCACAGACGCGGTGCGGGACGAGCTCGGCCTCCTAGGCCAAGACGATGGACTTCCCCCGAGGACCTGGCTCTTCTCCCGCGGCGGCCCGGGGGCGGGAGGGTGGCAGTGGGGTTTGGTGTCCAGGCGTGGACGGTGGCACGCACGGGTCCGTCGGGAGGGCCGCCGGGCGCTGCCCAGAGACGCCGGAGCGGGTCAGTCTCCTGACACCGCCCAGGGGAAGGCCAGGGATGGGAAGACACCCCCGGGGTGGGTGTGTGGGTGGGTGTAGGCTCCCGCCAACTCGCTGTGCTTTACACCTCGGAGCGACTGGGAGCCACCGCGGACTCCTCTTTAGTTTCTTTGCGGTGCACTGGCGAATGTGGTTTAGACACAGGTTCCTGCCCTTAAGCACCCTCTCAGCGCCTGCCTGGTCGCACTGACTTGGGTGGAGGGCGGGGTGGGCCACTGGGGGCACTGCCGCCACCGGCCCCACCCATGTTGGCTGAAGGAACACACTCTGGATGCCAAGTGCTCCGCGGACACGAGGCCTTGGAAAGAGAAGAGAGCTCTGGTCCACCGCCGCCGGGAAGCACCACGCCTCCTCCGTGCTGAAAAGAACCAGAGGGACGGGACGGGACGGGACGGGACGGGATCGCATCTTCTCTCCTTTTCCCTGGCTTTTGTCTCAGCACGCCTTCCTCTCTTTCTCTGACTCCGAATCTGCTGCGCCTCCGGGCCTTGGCAATTCTTTCAAGCCGCGGTACTGAGGTGCGTCGAGGAAAGAAAAGCCGCAAGAGCCCCGCCGTGCTGAGTGCACGTCTTCCGGGACCCACGCCCCACGCCGGAGGACTTGACTCGACGCCCAGATATTACCGTGAAGGGCTCTTGGGATGGCCAAACAGGGTCCTCTGGAAGGCAGTGTCACCCCAGAAATGCCACGCTGCCCTTGCTGCTCGAACCCTGCCTCCGCCCTTCGCTAACCACGGAACGTCAGCCGCGCCGCCGACCCCTCGCTAAACCACGGCGCCACACGCTCACCAGCCCGCCTGGAGAAGCCTTCAATTACTCTGAGCCAGGGTAGGAGGCGTCCTCCTCCCGGCAAGACTGTTTCAACAGAAGACAGGAAGGAGAAGGGAGAAACAGAGACAGAAAGAAAACACCTCCGGCTGCCGGTCACGCACCCACTCAGGCGACATGTCCCACACGGAAGAAGGGGACGTACACCTCCCGGAAGGCCCCACACTGTCAAGTTCCTTGGTTTGTCAAGAGGCAGACTTGGGGAGTGCAAGGAGCCCCACAGAGGGCTGCCCCGTGCCAAACCTCCACGCCGCCCAGCGGGCGCCCCCTCTTCATCATCCCGCAAGGGCACGTCCCCGAGTCCTTCCTGGCTTGGTGGAGGGCCACGGCGGAGAGAGCCGGGCCCAAGAGCGATCAGGAGAGGACGGGAGGAACGGCTATCACGGGCTCCACTCAGAGCACAGGAGGCAAAAAGCCCACGAGGCCTGGCTCCCCCTCAAAGGGTCTCCCCACCGCCGGCCCCCACGTCGGGCTGGGCTGGCACTGCTGCTTCTCGGGCGTGAGGTGGGGCGCCGAGTGATCACGTCACGGGCGGTTGGCTTCACGGAGGCTGGAGCCCAGACCGGGCCCTGGTGCCGGTGCAAGCGGCCCGGGCCCGATCCCTTTCCACTCTCCCCGCCCCCGCAGGGCACGGACCTCAAATGCTACGCACCGATCACCTAGGGTAACCGTACACAGATGCTCGTCCACGCACCTCTTTCTTCCGGCCCCCCAGTCAGGATCTGACTCGAGAGCCTTTCCTACCGTGGCCAGGAACTCCGGCACAGTACACCAGTGTCCCCGTGCCACGATCCCACCTGGGAGTCCCTCCTTCTTGAGCCTTGCTGAACTAGCAGAATCACTGACTTTTTCCTCTGATGAAATAGACTATCTCGGACGGGGGAAGGGGAGAGAACAAAAGAGCACGCACTCACCCAGAACACCAGCGCCTGGAGATGACCGACGTCCCCGGTTTCCCTCTTCCTCCTTTCCTCCCGCTCTGCCTCCTCTGCAACGAGAGAGAACCGAACGCCCATCACTCAGTGTGGGACCACCACGGTGCCGGTGAACGGGGGGCTGGGGGGGTCCGCGTACACCCCCGCCCGCGCAACCTCGAGAGAGAGTGCCTCCGGTTCCTACTCGAGTGTACCGGCACCCCCGGCCAACCAAAAACTTCCGAACGAGGCGCAAGCGTGAAGAATCAACTCCACGCGTCCTTCGGAAATGGCACGGATGCCAGCCGGGGCAGGGGGGTCGTTAGACAGAAGCAGTTTGTACACAAAGAAGCGCGTCCAGTGAAAACCTTGATCCCGTCATTCCCCCTAAATCTCCTTCCGGCGGGAAGCACAGCCATCACACCCTGGCGTTGACAGGCGCGGAGCTTGTCTCCTCGGCTCTGCACACGTGGGACTATGGCGGGACACCCCCAGGTATCTTGGCAAGCCCGCGCGCGTCCTCCACAACTTCCCAGCAGTTCCTAGGACGCGTGGGTAAAGGGGCACCCACTCGTCTCCCCTCTGGCCACACAAAGGTCCACCGCACGTACTTTCCGGGCATAAAGGGCACGTGCTCTGGGACGTGGCCCACGTGAGATCTACCCTGCTCCTCTCCTCTGGGTGGACGCCGACGCCGGAGAACGTACCCTGGTCACGCTCACCCACACCCTGGTAACGACGGACTCGGTGGCCCGCGCCTCAGAGCCACTTCCGTGGGAGACAGAAGAGGAGAGGAAGGAACAAGGCGGAAGCCTAGCGTCCAAAGAGGAGGAGCACGTGAGACACCCTACGCTCCTGCCTCCGGGCACAGACAAGGGCACCCTACCCTGGGCAGCTGTCCGAAAAGAAACGGAGGGGACCTAGCAGGACACGACGTCGACTCCGCACAGACGCGCCGACGCCACGGCACGCCTATAGCGCCGTGAGAGCAGCCGAAAAGGCAGAAGACTACCTATCGCTACCTGAGCCTGCTGGGGCCGGGGAGCAGGCGACATGCACACAGCCCTCTGCGGCCCGCTGCCCCCACCTGCATTCAACCCGGGAGCACACATACGCACGCAGAAATGACGCGTGCTTCCCTCCGCAGACGGGGACAACTTGGGAGCGGCCATCGAGCAACGGCCAGGGCTTTGGCTTTGACCGGGAGAAAGTTCTATCCACAGCGGCACCCCCGAGGCGGTTACAGGGAGAAAGTACGAGAGAAGGGACCTTTTGTACACGCTCTGTAGGCGCACGTACACGAGCTTACGCACGACGCACACGTGATACGCACGCGCGCCCACGCACACGTTCGTGTACCTGCGTGCTTACGAATGAACGAGTGGAGCAGGGAACGAGTGAATGAACCGACGAACGAGTCCGGGGGGGTTTGAGGCGAGAGTACAGACACATCCCATGGAGAGCTCCCCAGAAGGGTCTACTGAACTGATGGCCCTCCCCAGGGTCATCTGTCTGTGCGGATGGAGGGGAGCCGCTGGGATGTACACCTGTCCCAGCAACTCCAAACCACCTCCCTGCACCCCCGCCCCGGGCACTCCGTGGCAGAGTGACCGCCTGACGCCCCTGGAGGTGAGCAGGGGCAATGTGCCCCAGCTCCCTTGGGTCCCCGTCAGTGCCTCCCGCTGCCACAGTGGCCTAGACCCTCTCGGGCCTGCTCCTGAGCCCTTAAGCCAGTTCACGTAGCGGGATGAGAACAGCAGAGAGGCAACCACGCGGGAAGACGAGGAACCCAGGTCCCTGTGCCACCTCTGGCTCTGAATCAATGTCCTGAGAGAGCCAGGGTTCTGCCCGACACGACCCAGGTGGATGCCCGTCCCCAGGTGTGCAGACATGACAGGGTCCCGGTCGCCAGGACCTGTGGGCCAGACAACGTGGACTCCAGACCCCTCCCAGAGGGGTGTGGAGATGGACCCACCGAGGCACGGATTCCTTGGGAGGTCTTTACCTGTGCGCTCCTACTGCCAAGGAGAAGCCCCAAAAGGAAGAGACACCGCCTCCCCCAACACCCCAGTAGGTCCCCCCCCCCCCACTCGGAAGGCTTGGGTGGCTCTTGGGCCTCCCTGGGCCTTTTTCCCTGGGCCTTTTTTGATCCGCAAAGGGCGGAGGGAGAGGCCACGCTCGCGAAGGCGCTGGGCATTTCTGGAGCAACAGTGCCATCAAGCGGAAGCTTTTTCAGCACGGCCTCCAGCCCCTGCCTGTGCATACCGTGGGGAAGGCCCGTGACGGGGAGGAGGGCTGGCTTCGGAGCACTGGGAGCATTCCCGGGCCGAACCTGGCCGCCCGGCACGCCTCCGCGGTAGGTGTGGAAGCCACACGCGGTGGGGTTCGGGGCCGGGCTCGCCCACCGAGGAGCCCCTGGCTGCCAGGCCCGCCGCGCTCCCCACCCTCGGGGCCGTGGCCTCGGCAGCCGCCATGTTCAGGAACAGGGAGCTGAAGTTCCCACCCCAGGGCATCTGGCCCCTGGATCCTGGCCCTCCCTGCAGGAGCGAGGCCGGCCAGTGGGGTCCCTGGGGTCTCAGGGCCACCGGGGACCCAGGACCCGCTGCCGGTGCCCCGGCGGAGGCCCCGGGCCCAGCCACCGTGGACCACGGGGAAAGGGGAGGAGGTGGCCGCCCGGTCCCCTGTCGGGGGCAGCACCCTGCAGACAGCCCGGAGAACGTGTCCTCGTTAGTGCTTGCTCCCAGACGCAGACGAGGAAGAGCAATGCAGGGGCGCTGTGCACGTTCCACCCTCCTCGCAGTTGGATCTGGGTTTCGGTTTCTGTACTTCTTGCTCCCGCCATGGAGAGTCCCGATCCCAGGCCCCGCCGCATCCCGTGAGGCCCTTCCTGTGCCGCAGGACACAGGGTACCCAGGACCCACTGGCGATGGGACGCCAAGTGGGCCACGATCGATCGGTACGCAGAGAGGGACGGCACCGTCCGCAGCGAGGGGATCCAGGTCCGTTTTCCGCACCCGAGCTCACCTCGGGAACAGGAACTCTGCGGCCGGGGGACGCCCTATTCCTCGGCCTCCCTCCCCGTGGACGACCCGGGGGTCCTCTCGTTTGGGGAAGACTCCTGGGAGTTTTCACAAGCGGCTCCACGTTCTGCAGGTGCCGCCGTTGGCCCCGGCCAGAGGGGCACGCTGAGAGCACCTGCGGCGGGCCACCAGTCAGAGCGCCTAGCTACCTCAGGACCCTAGCTACCTCAGGACCCGGCCCCAAGGAAAGGCTCTGCCCACGTAAGATAGCCTGACAACGTGTCGGGCGACTCACAGGCGCGAAAGGAGAGGGCGCGGGGAGGGTTTCGGCGCCCTTCCAGGAGGGGTACGTGTGGAGGGAGGGAGGGGTCCAGCCTGGAGACTTGCTCCCAGTCGGAAGCCCTCCCCCACACCGCACCCCGCCCCGGGACCGGACCCCCACACACACACCAGCCCACCACGCACCCCCGCCCCGGCAGATAAGAGCTGGGCCAAAGGGCAGGAACGGGCCACCGCACAGCTTGCTCCAGAAGCGGCCTATCGGGTCGGCCGGGGACTCGAAGGCACCGCCGCGTGCCCAGGAGTGTGCACCTCGTTCCCGGCCTTGGCAGACAAGCTGGACGAGTGGTGGTCATGGGGGAGAGGGTGGTCAAGGGGGGCGGGGGAGGCGTTCCTCTCAGTCCATCAGAGGTGAGCTTCAGGCAGCTTCTTCAGACCCCTTCCCCTTGATTCCCTGGCTGGGCTGCAGGTGCAAGCACAGGGCCGAGACCCGGAGGGCCAGGCCGCAATGCAAGCCGGGGCCTTTCCTTCTCATCGCTGAACTGAGGCTCAGGGCCTCGTGGGGAGAAAGCTGAAGCCTGCTGCAAATGCACGGCCCGGGGTCCACTCGGCGGGGCTCTGCTCAGCTCCTCTCCTCTCCTCTCGTGTCCTGCCCTCTCCTCTCCGGGAGCCCCGTCCGGGAGCCCTCGGGACAGGCCAGGTCAGGCCTGGGCCACCATCCCGGAGACCGCGCGAGACGGCAGCGCAGCCACCGACTGACTGGACTCTTCGGCTCAGGTGAAGGCCTCCTCCTGCGGTGGCTCCTGCGTCCCGCGAGCGCCGTCCCCTTCTGGACTCGGACTGCCAGCTCTCGCTGGGCCTCGGCCGCCCTCGGCACCGGGTAGCCAGGCTCCACGTGTCGTCTCTGAGCTGGACACAAGAAGGTCGGTGGGCCCGCCTCGGCCGCTGCCGCCAAGGGCGGCGGGACTCCCGTTGCCCGCGGTGGTCTCTGGCTGGGCCGCACCGCGGCCCAGAGAGGCTTCCGGGGCCCTGGGCCCGCCTAGGCCGAACCTCCTCTGGCGCCGAAGGGAAGGGGGACACGCGGCCAAATGCCCGCAGAACCGCGGCCCGGCCTCCTTCGGAGCAGCTTCCTCCAGTCCCGCCCAGACGTGGCGGCCACCAGGGTCCACCGAGACTCCACTTCCTGTAGCCCCACACGCCAGGCGGCCGGGCTGTGCGCCTTGTGCCACTGCCCGTCTCTGGAGCGTCCACGGCACCGCCGGGCCTTGGGCCACGCTTCCCCCCCTTCCCAGGCGGAGCCCTTGACTTCCCGGGGCCACTGTCCAGTGTTCCCGACTTCGATCCTTCGTCACTCCTCCCCAGGAAGGGACGGGTACAGGGTTCGCGGGATCGGCGGACCCGTTCCTCTTGATGGCACTACTGCACCACGAATGCCAACCTGCCCTGCCCCTTCCCCTCCCCCAGGCCCTCTCCCTCTGCCCTTTGCCGAGGGAAAAACGAAATGCCAACCTCTGCCCAACCTGCCAAAGGCAGGATGGCTCATCAACCCGGCCACTTCAGAGGGGCGCGCCTCAAACTCTGGCCCTGCATCCTGCGGGGCCTCGTCTCTGTGGGGTCCTCTTAGCCTGCCGTTACGACTCCCCATCCAGGCACCCAGCCGTTGGACCGGCAGCTGTGTCTGTAGCAGCCCACATTTGCCTAACGCCTCGGGAAACACTCTGAGCGTGAGCACAGAGATCCAGTCACGTCTGGCCGGTGCCCGGCGAGGCACCTTCTCACCAGTCACCGAGGGGCAAGCAGCCCGAACGAAGCAAAGGGCCGGCAGCCCACAGGCACAGACGCGGTGCGGGACGAGCTCGGCCTCCTAGGCCAAGACGATGGACTTCCCCCGAGGACCTGGCTCTTCTCCCGCGGCGGCCCGGGGGCGGGAGGGTGGCAGTGGGGTTTGGTGTCCAGGCGTGGACGGTGGCACGCACGGGTCCGTCGGGAGGGCCGCCGGGCGCTGCCCCAGAGACGCCGGAGCGGGTCAGTCTCCTGACACCGCCCAGGGGAAGGCCAGGGATGGGAAGACACCCCCGGGGTGGGTGTGTGGGTGGGTGTAGGCTCCCGCCAACTCGCTGTGCTTTACACCTCGGAGCGACTGGGAGCCACCGCGGACTCCTCTTTAGTTTCTTTGCGGTGCACTGGCGAATGTGGTTTAGACACAGGTTCCTGCCCTTAAGCACCCTCTCAGCGCCTGCCTGGTCGCACTGACTTGGGTGGAGGGCGGGGTGGGCCACTGGGGGCACTGCCGCCACCGGCCCCACCCATGTTGGCTGAAGGAACACACTCTGGATGCCAAGTGCTCCGCGGACACGAGGCCTTGGAAAGAGAAGAGAGCTCTGGTCCACCGCCGCCTCGGGAAGCACCACGCCTCCTCCGTGCTGAAAAGAACCAGAGGGACGGGACGGGACGGGACGGGACGGGATCGCATCTTCTCTCCTTTTCCCTGGCTTTTGTCTCAGCACGCCTTCCTCTCTTTCTCTGACTCCGAATCTGCTGCGCCTCCGGGCCTTGGCAATTCTTTCAAGCCGCGGTACTGAGGTGCGTCGAGGAAAGAAAAGCCGCAAGAGCCCCGCCGTGCTGAGTGCACGTCTTCCGGGACCCACGCCCCACGCCGGAGGACTTGACTCGACGCCCAGATATTACCGTGAAGGGCTCTTGGGATGGCCAAACAGGGTCCTCTGGAAGGCAGTGTCACCCCAGAAATGCCACGCTGCCCTTGCTGCTCGAACCCTGCCTCCGCCCTTCGCTAACCACGGAACGTCAGCCGCGCCGCCGACCCCTCGCTAAACCACGGCGCCACACGCTCACCAGCCCGCCTGGAGAAGCCTTCAATTACTCTGAGCCAGGGTAGGAGGCGTCCTCCTCCCGGCAAGACTGTTTCAACAGAAGACAGGAAGGAGAAGGGAGAAACAGAGACAGAAAGAAAACACCTCCGGCTGCCGGTCACGCACCCACTCAGGCGACATGTCCCACACGGAAGAAGGGGACGTACACCTCCCGGAAGGCCCCACACTGTCAAGTTCCTTGGTTTGTCAAGAGGCAGACTTGGGGAGTGCAAGGAGCCCTACAGAGGGCTGCCCCGTGCCAAACCTCCACGCCGCCCAGCGGGCGCCCCTCTTCATCATCCCGCAAGGGCACGTCCCCGAGTCCTTCCTGGCTTGGTGGAGGGCCACGGCGGAGAGAGCCGGGCCCAAGAGCGATCAGGAGAGGACGGGAGGAACGGCTATCACGGGCTCCACTCAGAGCACAGGAGGCAAAAAGCCCACGAGGCCTGGCTCCCCCTCAAAGGGTCTCCCCACCGCCGGCCCCCACGTCGGGCTGGGCTGGCACTGCTGCTTCTCGGGCGTGAGGTGGGGCGCCGAGTGATCACGTCACGGGCGGTTGGCTTCACGGAGGCTGGAGCCCAGACCGGGCCCTGGTGCCGGTGCAAGCGGCCCGGGCCCGATCCCTTTCCACTCTCCCCGCCCCCGCAGGGCACGGACCTCAAATGCTACGTACCGATCACCTAGGGTAACCGTACACAGATGCTCGTCCACGCACCTCTTCCTTCCGGCCCCCCAGTCAGGATCTGACTCGAGAGCCTTTCCTACCGTGGCCAGGAACTCCGGCACAGTACACCAGTGTCCCCGTGCCACGATCCCACCTGGGAGTCCCTCCTTCTTGAGCCTTGCTGAACTAGCAGAATCACTGACTTTTTCCTCTGATGAAATAGACTATCTCGGACGGGGGAAGGGGAGAGAACAAAAGAGCACGCACTCACCCAGAACACCAGCGCCTGGAGATGACCGACGTCCCCGTTTTCCCTCTTCCTCCTTTCCTCCCGCTCTGCCTCCTCTGCAACGAGAGAGAACCGAACGCCCATCACTCAGTGTGGGACCACCACGGTGCCGGTGAACGGGGGGCTGGGGGGGTCCGCGTACACCCCCGCCCGCGCAACCTCGAGAGAGAGTGCCTCCGGTTCCTACTCGAGTGTACCGGCACCCCCGGGCCAACCAAAACTTCCGAACGAGGCGCAAGCGTGAAGAATCAACTCCACGCGTCCTTCGGAAATGGCACGGATGCCAGCCGGGGCAGGGGGGTCGTTAGACAGAAGCAGTTTGTACACAAAGAAGCGCGTCCAGTGAAAACCTTGATCCCGTCATTCCCCCTAAATCTCCTTCCGGCGGGAAGCACAGCCATCACACCCTGGCGTTGACAGGCGCGGAGCTTGTCTCCTCGGCTCTGCACACGTGGGACTATGGCGGGACACCCCCAGGTATCTTGGCAAGCCCGCGCGCGTCCTCCACAACTTCCCAGCAGTTCCTAGGACGCGTGGGTAAAGGGGCACCCACTCGTCTCCCCTCTGGCCACACAAAGGTCCACCGCACGTACTTTCCGGGCATAAAGGGCACGTGCTCTGGGACGTGGCCCACGTGAGATCTACCCTGCTCCTCTCCTCTGGGTGGACGCCGACGCCGGAGAACGTACCCTGGTCACGCTCACCCACACCCTGGTAACGACGGACTCGGTGGCCCGCGCCTCAGAGCCACTTCCGTGGGAGACAGAAGAGGAGAGGAAGGAACAAGGCGGAAGCCTAGCGTCCAAAGAGGAGGAGCACGTGAGACACCCTACGCTCCTGCCTCCGGGCACAGACAAGGGCACCCTACCCTGGGCAGCTGTCCGAAAAGAAACGGAGGGGACCTAGCAGGACACGACGTCGACTCCGCACAGACGCGCCGACGCCACGGCACGCCTATAGCGCCGTGAGAGCAGCCGAAAAGGCAGAAGACTACCTATCGCTACCTGAGCCTGCTGGGGCCGGGGAGCAGGCGACATGCACACAGCCCTCTGCGGCCCGCTGCCCCCACCTGCATTCAACCCCGGGAGCACACATACGCACGCAGAAATGACGCGTGCTTCCCTCCGCAGACGGGGACAACTTGGGAGCGGCCATCGAGCAACGGCCAGGGCTTTGGCTTTGACCGGGAGAAAGTTCTATCCACAGCGGCACCCCCGAGGCGGTTACAGGGAGAAAGTACGAGAGAAGGGACCTTTTGTACACGCTCTGTAGGCGCACGTACACGAGCTTACGCACGACGCACACGTGATACGCACGCGCGCCCACGCACACGTTCGTGTACCTGCGTGCTTACGAATGAACGAGTGGAGCAGGGAACGAGTGAATGAACCGACGACGAACGAGTCCGGGGGGGTTTGAGGCGAGAGTACAGACACACTCCCATGGAGAGCTCCCCAGAAGGGTCTACTGAACTGATGGCCCTCCCCAGGGTCATCTGTCTGTGCGGATGGAGGGGAGCCGCTGGGATGTACACCTGTCCCAGCAACTCCAAACCACCTCCCTGCACCCCCGACCCCGGGCACTCCGTGGCAGAGTGACCGCCTGACGCCCCTGGAGGTGAGCAGGGGCAATGTGCCCCAGCTCCCTTGGGTCCCCGTCAGTGCCTCCCGCTGCCACAGTGGCCTAGACCCTCTCGGGCCTGCTCCTGAGCCCTTAAGCCAGTTCACGTAGCGGGATGAGAACAGCAGAGAGGCAACCACGCGGGAA
Source organism: Tursiops truncatus (assembly GCF_011762595.2). NCBI lineage: Eukaryota > Metazoa > Chordata > Mammalia > Artiodactyla > Delphinidae > Tursiops > Tursiops truncatus. The sequence continues at coordinate 31,404,642 of NC_047055.1, forward strand.
GACGAGGAACCCAGGTCCCTGTGCCACCTCTGGCTCTGAATCAATGTCCTGAGAGAGCCAGGGTTCTGCCCGACACGACCCAGGTGGATGCCCGTCCCCAGGTGTGCAGACATGACAGGGTCCCGGTCGCCAGGACCTGTGGGCCAGGCAACGTGGACTCGAGACCCCTCCCAGAGGGGTGTGGAGATGGACCCACCGAGGCACGGATTCCTTGGGAGGTCTTTACCTGTGCGCTCCTACTGCCAAGGAGAAGCCCCAAAAGGAAGAGACACCGCCTCCCCCAACACCCCAGTAGGTCCCCCCCCCCCCACTCGGAAGGCTTGGGTGGCTCTTGGGCCTCCCTGGGCCTTTTTCCCTGGGCCTTTTTTGATCCGCAAAGGGCGGAGGGAGAGGCCACGCTCGCGAAGGCGCTGGGCATTTCTGGAGCAACAGTGCCATCAAGCGGAAGCTTTTTCAGCACGGCCTCCAGCCCCTGCCTGTGCATACCGTGGGGAAGGCCCGTGACGGGGAGGAGGGCTGGCTTCGGAGCACTGGGAGCATTCCCGGGCCGAACCTGGCCGCCCGGCACGCCTCCGCGGTAGGTGTGGAAGCCACACGCGGTGGGGTTCGGGGCCGGGCTCGCCCACCGAGGAGCCCCTGGCTGCCAGGCCCGCCGCGCTCCCCACCCTCGGGGCCGTGGCCTCGGCAGCCGCCATGTTCAGGAACAGGGAGCTGAAGCTCCCACCCCAGGGCATCTGGCCCCTGGATCCTGGCCCTCCCTGCAGGAGCGAGGCCGGCCAGTGGGGTCCCTGGGGTCTCAGGGCCACCGGGGACCCAGGACCCGCTGCCGGTGCCCCGGCGGAGGCCCCGGGCCCAGCCACCGTGGACCACGGGGAAAGGGGAGGAGGTGGCCGCCCGGTCCCCTGTCGGGGGCAGCACCCTGCAGACAGCCCGGAGAACGTGTCCTCGTTAGTGCTTGCTCCCAGACGCAGACGAGGAAGAGCAATGCAGGGGCGCTGTGCACGTTCCACCCTCTCGCAGTTGGATCTGGGTTTCGGTTTCTGTACTTCTTGCTCCCGCCATGGAGAGTCCCGATCCCAGGCCCCGCCGCATCCCGTGAGGCCCTTCCTGTGCCGCAGGACACAGGGTACCCAGGACCCACTGGCGATGGGACGCCAAGTGGGCCACGATCGATCGGTACGCAGAGAGGGACGGCACCGTCCGCAGCGAGGGGATCCAGGTCCGTTTTCCGCACCCGAGCTCACCTCGGGAACAGGAACTCTGCGGCCGGGGGACGCCCTATTCCTCGGCCTCCCTCCCCGTGGACGACCCGGGGGTCCTCTCGTTTGGGGAAGACTCCTGGGAGTTTTCACAAGCGGCTCCACGTTCTGCAGGTGCCGCCGTTGGCCCCGGCCAGAGGGGCACGCTGAGAGCACCTGCGGCGGGCCACCAGTCAGCGCCTAGCTACCTCAGGACCCTAGCTACCTCAGGACCCGGCCCCAAGGAAAGGCTCTGCCCACGTAAGATAGCCTGACAACGTGTCGGGCGACTCACAGGCGCGAAAGGAGAGGGGCGCGGGGAGGGTTTCGGCGCCCTTCCAGGAGGGGTACGTGTGGAGGGAGGGAGGGGTCCAGCCTGGAGACTTGCTCCCAGTCGGAAGCCCTCCCCCACACCGCACCCCGCCCCGGGACCGGACCCCCACACACACACCAGCCCACCACGCACCCCCGCCCCGGCAGATAAGAGCTGGGCCAAAGGGCAGGAACGGGCCACCGCACAGCTTGCTCCAGAAGCGGCCTATCGGGTCGGCCGGGGACTCGAAGGCACCGCCGCGTGCCCAGGAGTGTGCACCTCGTTCCCGGCCTTGGCAGACAAGCTGGACGAGTGGTGGTCATGGGGGAGAGGGTGGTCAAGGGGGGCGGGGGAGGCGTTCCTCTCAGTCCATCAGAGGTGAGCTTCAGGCAGCTTCTTCAGACCCCTTCCCCTTGATTCCCTGGCTGGGCTGCAGGTGCAAGCACAGGGCCGAGACCCGGAGGGCCAGGCCGCAATGCAAGCCGGGGCCTTTCCTTCTCATCGCTGAACTGAGGCTCAGGGCCTCGTGGGGAGAAAGCTGAAGCCTGCTGCAAATGCACGGCCCGGGGGTCCACTCGGCGGGGCTCTGCTCAGCTCCTCTCCTCTCCTCTCGTGTCCTGCCCTCTCCTCTCCGGGAGCCCCGTCCGGGAGCCCTCGGGACAGGCCAGGTCAGGCCTGGGCCACCATCCCGGAGACCGCGCGAGACGGCAGCGCAGCCACCGACTGACTGGACTCTTCGGCTCAGGTGAAGGCCTCCTCCTGCGGTGGCTCCTGCGTCCCGCGAGCGCCGTCCCCTTCTGGACTCGGACTGCCAGCTCTCGCTGGGCCTCGGCCGCCCTCGGCACCGGGTAGCCAGGCTCCACGTGTCGTCTCTGAGCTGGACACAAGAAGGTCGGTGGGCCCGCCTCGGCCGCTGCCGCCAAGGGCGGCGGGACTCCCGTTGCCCGCGGTGGTCTCTGGCTGGGCCGCACCGCGGCCCAGAGAGGCTTCCGGGGCCCTGGGCCCGCCTAGGCCGAACCTCCTCTGGCGCCGAAGGGAAGGGGGACACGCGGCCAAATGCCCGCAGAACCGCGGCCCGGCCTCCTTCGGAGCAGCTTCCTCCAGTCCCGCCCAGACGTGGCGGCCACCAGGGTCCACCGAGACTCCACTTCCTGTAGCCCCACACGCCAGGCGGCCGGGCTGTGCGCCTTGTGCCACTGCCCGTCTCTGGAGCGTCCACGGCACCGCCGGGCCTTGGGCCACGCTTCCCCCCCCTTCCCAGGCGGAGCCCTTGACTTCCCGGGGCCACTGTCCAGTGTTCCCGACTTCGATCCTTCGTCACTCCTCCCCAGGAAGGGACGGGTACAGGGTTCGCGGGATCGGCGGACCCGTTCCTCTTGATGGCACTACTGCACCACGAATGCCAACCTGCCCTGCCCCTTCCCCTCCCCCAGGCCCTCTCCCTCTGCCCTTTGCCGAGGGAAAAACGAAATGCCAACCTCTGCCCAACCTGCCAAAGGCAGGATGGCTCATCAACCCGGCCACTTCAGAGGGGCGCGCCTCAAACTCTGGCCCTGCATCCTGCGGGGCCTCGTCTCTGTGGGGTCCTCTTAGCCTGCCGTTACGACTCCCCATCCAGGCACCCAGCCGTTGGACCGGCAGCTGTGTCTGTAGCAGCCCACATTTGCCTAACGCCTCGGGAAACACTCTGAGCGTGAGCACAGAGATCCAGTCACGTCTGGCCGGTGCCCGGCGAGGCACCTTCTCACCAGTCACCGAGGGGCAAGCAGCCCGAACGAAGCAAAGGGCCGGCAGCCCACAGGCACAGACGCGGTGCGGGACGAGCTCGGCCTCCTAGGCCAAGACGATGGACTTCCCCCGAGGACCTGGCTCTTCTCCCGCGGCGGCCCGGGGGCGGGAGGGTGGCAGTGGGGTTTGGTGTCCAGGCGTGGACGGTGGCACGCACGGGTCCGTCGGGAGGGCCGCCGGGCGCTGCCCCAGAGACGCCGGAGCGGGTCAGTCTCCTGACACCGCCCAGGGGAAGGCCAGGGATGGGAAGACACCCCCGGGGTGGGTGTGTGGGTGGGTGTAGGCTCCCGCCAACTCGCTGTGCTTTACACCTCGGAGCGACTGGGAGCCACCGCGGACTCCTCTTTAGTTTCTTTGCGGTGCACTGGCGAATGTGGTTTAGACACAGGTTCCTGCCCTTAAGCACCCTCTCAGCGCCTGCCTGGTCGCACTGACTTGGGTGGAGGGCGGGGTGGGCCACTGGGGGCACTGCCGCCACCGGCCCCACCCATGTTGGCTGAAGGAACACACTCTGGATGCCAAGTGCTCCGCGGACACGAGGCCTTGGAAAGAGAAGAGAGCTCTGGTCCACCGCCGCCTCGGGAAGCACCACGCCTCCTCCGTGCTGAAAAGAACCAGAGGGACGGGACGGGACGGGACGGGACGGGATCGCATCTTCTCTCCTTTTCCCTGGCTTTTGTCTCAGCACGCCTTCCTCTCTTTCTCTGACTCCGAATCTGCTGCGCCTCCGGGCCTTGGCAATTCTTTCAAGCCGCGGTACTGAGGTGCGTCGAGGAAAGAAAAGCCGCAAGAGCCCCGCCGTGCTGAGTGCACGTCTTCCGGGACCCACGCCCCACGCCGAGGACTTGACTCGACGCCCAGATATTACCGTGAAGGGCTCTTGGGATGGCCAAACAGGGTCCTCTGGAAGGCAGTGTCACCCCAGAAATGCCACGCTGCCCTTGCTGCTCGAACCCTGCCTCCGCCCTTCGCTAACCACGGAACGTCAGCCGCGCCGCCGAACCCCTCGCTAAACCACGGCGCCACACGCTCACCAGCCCGCCTGGAGAAGCCTTCAATTACTCTGAGCCAGGGTAGGAGGCGTCCTCCTCCCGGCAAGACTGTTTCAACAGAAGACAGGAAGGAGAAGGGAGAAACAGAGACAGAAAGAAAACACCTCCGGCTGCCGGTCACGCACCCACTCAGGCGGACATGTCCCACACGGAAGAAGGGGACGTCCACCTCCCGGAAGGCCCCACAACTGTCAAGTTCCTTGGTTTGTCAAGAGGCAGACTTGGGGAGTGCAAGGAGCCCTACAGAGGGCTGCCCCGTGCCAAACCTCCACGCCGCCCAGCGGGCGCCCCCTCTTTCATCATCCCGCAAGGGCACGTCCCCGAGTCCTTCCTGGCTTGGTGGAGGGCCACGGCGGAGAGAGCCGGGCCCAAGAGCGATCAGGAGAGGACGGGAGGAACGGCTATCACGGGCTCCACTCAGAGCACAGGAGGCAAAAAGCCCACGAGGCCTGGCTCCCCCTCAAAGGGTCTCCCCACCGCCGGCCCCCACGTCGGGCTGGGCTGGCACTGCTGCTTCTCGGGCGTGAGGTGGGGCGCCGAGTGATCACGTCACGGGCGGTTGGCTTCACGGAGGCTGGAGCCCAGAACCGGGCCCTGTGCCGGTGCAAGCGGCCCCGGGCCCGATCCCTTTCCACTCTCCCCGCCCCCGCAGGGCACGGACCTCAAATGCTACGTACCGATCACCTAGGGTAACCGTACACAGATGCTCGTCCACGCACCTCTTCCTTCCGGCCCCCCAGTCAGGATCTGACTCGAGAGCCTTTCCTACCGTGGCCAGGAACTCCGGCACAGTACAACCAGTGGCCCCGTGCCACGATCCCACCTGGGAGTCCCTCCTTCTTGAGCCTTGCTGAACTAGCAGAATCACTGACTTTTTCCTCTGATGAAATAGACTATCTCGGACGGGGGAAGGGGAGAGAACAAAAGAGCACGCACTCACCCAGAACACCAGCGCCTGGAGATGAACCGACGTCCCCGGTTTCCCTCTTCCTCCTTTCCTCCGCTCTGCCTCCTCTGCAACGAGAGAGAACCGAACGCCCATCACTCAGTGTGGGACCACCACGGTGCCGGTGAACGGGGGGCTGGGGGGGTCCGCGTACACCCCCGGCCCGCGCAACCTCGAGAGAGAGTGCCTCCGGTTCCTACTCGAGTGTACCGGCACCCCCGGGCCAACCAAAAACTTCCGAACGAGGCGCAAGCGTGAAGAATCAACTCCACGCGTCCTTCGGAAATGGCACGGATGCCAGCCGGGGCAGGGGGGTCGTTAGACAGAAGCAGTTTTGTACACAAGAAGCGCGTCCAGTGAAAACTTGATCCCGTCATTCCCCCTAAATCTCCTTCCGGCGGGAAGCACAGCCATCACACACCTGGCGTTGACAGGCGCGGAGCTTGTCTCCTCGGCTCTGCACACGTGGGACTATGGCGGGACACCCCCAGGTATCTTGGCAAGCCCGCGCGCGTCCTCCACAACTTCCCAGCAGTTCCTAGGACGCGTGGGTAAAGGGGCACCCACTCGTCTCCCCTCTGGCCACACAAAGGTCCACCGCACGTACTTTCCGGGCATAAAGGGCACGTGCTCTGGGACGTGGCCCACGTGAGATCTACCCTGCTCCTCTCCTCTGGGTGGACGCCGACGCCGGAGAACGTTACCCTGGTCACGCTCACCCACACCCTGGTAACGACGGACTCGGTGGCCCGCGCCTCAGAGCCACTTCCGTGGGAGACAGAAGAGGAGAGGAAGGAACAAGGCGGAAGCCTAGCGTCCAAAGAGGAGGAGCACGTGAGACACCCTACGCTCCTGCCTCCGGGCACAGACAAGGGCACCCTACCCTGGGCAGCTGTCCGAAAAGAAACGGAGGGGACCTAGCAGGACACGACGTCGACTCCGCACAGACGCGCCGACGCCACGGCACGCCTATAGCACCGTGAGAGCAGCCGAAAAGGCAGAAGACTACCTATCGCTACCTGAGCCTGCTGGGGCCGGGGAGCAGGCGACATGCACACAGCCCTCTGCGGCCCGCTGCCCCCCACCTGCATTCAACCCGGGAGCACACATACGCACGCAGAAATGACGCGTGCTTCCCTCCGCAGACGGGGACAACTTGGGAGCGGCCATCGAGCAACGGCCAGGGCTTTGGCTTTGACCGGGAGAAAGTTCTATCCACAGCCGGCACCCCCGAGGCGGTTACAGGGAGAAAGTACGAGAGAAGGGACCTTTTGTACACGCTCTATAGGCGCACGTACACGAGCTTACGCACGACGCACACGTGATACGCACGCGCGCCCACGCACACGTTCGTGTACCTGCGTGCTTACGAATGAACGAGTGGAGCAGGGAACGAGTGAATGAACCGACGAACGAGTCCGGGGGGGTTTGAGGCGAGAGTACAGACACACTCCCATGGAGAGCTCCCCAGAAGGGTCTACTGAACTGATGGCCCTCCCCAGGGTCATCTGTCTGTGCGGATGGAGGGGGAGCCGCTGGGATGTACACCTGTCCCAGCAACTCCAAACCACCTCCCTGCACCCCCGACCCCGGGCACTCCGTGGCAGAGTGACCGCCTGACGCCCCTGGAGGTGAGCAGGGGCAATGTGCCCCAGCTCCCTTGGTTCCCCGTCAGTGCCTCCGCTGCCACAGTGGCCTAGACCCTCTCGGGCCTGCTCCTGAGCCCTTAAGCCAGTTCACGTAGCGGGATGAGAACAGCAGAGAGGCAACCACGCGGGAAGACGAGGAACCCAGGTCCCTGTGCCACCTCTGGCTCTGAATCAATGTCCTGAGAGAGCCAGGGTTCTGCCCGACACGACCCAGGTGGATGCCCGTCCCCAGGTGTGCAGACATGACAGGGTCCCGGTCGCCAGGACCTGTGGGCCAGGCAACGTGGACTCGAGACCCCTCCCAGAGGGGTGTGGAGATGGACCCACCGAGGCACGGATTCCTTGGGAGGTCTTTACCTGTGCGCTCCTACTGCCAAGGAGAAGCCCCAAAAGGAAGAGACACCGCCTCCCCCAACACCCCAGTAGGTCCCCCCCCCACTCGGAAGGCTTGGGTGGCTCTTGGGCCTCCCTGGGCCTTTTTCCCTGGGCCTTTTTTGATCCGCAAAGGGCGGAGGGAGAGGCCACGCTCGCGAAGGCGCTGGGCATTTCTGGAGCAACAGTGCCATCAAGCGGAAGCTTTTTCAGCACGGCCTCCAGCCCCTGCCTGTGCATACCGTGGGGAAGGCCCGTGACGGGGAGGAGGGCTGGCTTCGGAGCACTGGGAGCATTCCCGGGCCGAACCTGGCCGCCCGGCACGCCTCCGCGGTAGGTGTGGAAGCCACACGCGGTGGGGTTCGGGGCCGGGCTCGCCCACCGAGGAGCCCCTGGCTGCCAGGCCCGCCGCGCTCCCCACCCTCGGGGCCGTGGCCTCGGCAGCCGCCATGTTCAGGAACAGGGAGCTGAAGCTCCCACCCCAGGGCATCTGGCCCCTGGATCCTGGCCCTCCCTGCAGGAGCGAGGCCGGCCAGTGGGGTCCCTGGGGTCTCAGGACCACCGGGGACCCAGGACCCCCTGCCGGTGCCCCGGCGGAGGCCCCGGGCCCAGCCACCGTGGACCACGGGGAAAGGGGAGGAGGTGGCCGCCCGGTCCCCTGTCGGGGGCAGCACCCTGCAGACAGCCCGGAGAACGTGTCCTCGTTAGTGCTTGCTCCCAGACGCAGACGAGGAAGAGCAATGCAGGGGCGCTGTGCACGTTCCACCCTCTCGCAGTTGGATCTGGGTTTCGGTTTCTGTACTTCTTGCTCCCGCCATGGAGAGTCCCGATCCCAGGCCCCGCCGCATCCCGTGAGGCCCTTCCTGTGCCGCAGGACACAGGGTACCCAGGACCCACTGGCGATGGGACGCCAAGTGGGCCACGATCGATCGGTACGCAGAGAGGGACGGCACCGGCCGCAGCGAGGGGATCCAGGTCCGTTTTCCGCACCCGAGCTCACCTCGGGAACAGAACTCTGCGGCCGGGGGACGCCCTATTCCTCGGCCTCCCTCCCCCGTGGACGACCCGGGGGTCCTCTCGTTTGGGGAAGACTCCTGGGAGTTTTCACAAGCGGCTCCACGTTCTGCAGGTGCCGCCGTTGGCCCCGGCCAGAGGGGCACGCTGAGAGCACCTGCGGCGGGCCACCAGTCAGAGCGCCTAGCTACCTCAGGACCCTAGCTACCTCAGGACCCGGCCCCAAGGAAAGGCTCTGCCCACGTAAGATAGCCTGACAACGTGTCGGGCGACTCACAGGCGCGAAAGGAGAGGGGCGCGGGGAGGGTTTCGGCGCCCTTCCAGGAGGGGTACGTGTGGAGGGAGGGGAGGGGTCCAGCCTGGAGACTTGCTCCCAGTCGGAAGCCCTCCCCCACACCGCACCCCGCCCCGGGACCGGACCCCCACACACACACCAGCCCACCACGCACCCCCGCCCCGGCAGATAAGAGCTGGGCCAAAGGGCAGGAACGGGCCACCGCACAGCTTGCTCCAGAAGCGGCCTATCGGGTCGGCCGGGGACTCGAAGGCACCGCCGCGTGCCCAGGAGTGTGCACCTCGTTCCCGGCCTTGGCAGACAAGCTGGACGAGTGCTGGTCATGGGGGAGAGGGTGGTCAAGGGGGGCGGGGGAGGCGTTCCTCTCAGTCCATCAGAGGTGAGCTTCAGGCAGCTTCTTCAGACCCCTTCCCCTTGATTCCCTGGCTGGGCTGCAGGTGCAAGCACAGGGCCGAGACCCGGAGGGCCAGGCCGCAATGCAAGCCGGGGCCTTTCCTTCTCATCGCTGAACTGAGGCTCAGGGCCTCGTGGGAGAAAGCTGAAGCCTGCTGCAAATGCACGGCCCGGGGGTCCACTCGGCGGGGCTCTGCTCAGCTCCTCTCCTCTCCTCTCGTGTCCTGCCCTCTCCTCTCCGGGAGCCCCGTCCGGGAGCCCTCGGGACAGGCCAGGTCAGGCCTGGGCCACCATCCCGGAGACCGCGCGAGACGGCAGCGCAGCCACCGACTGACTGGACTCTTCGGCTCAGGTGAAGGCCTCCTCCTGCGGTGGCTCCTGCGTCCCGCGAGCGCCGTCCCCTTCTGGACTCGGACTGCCAGCTCTCGCTGGGCCTCGGCCGCCCTCGGCACCGGGTAGCCAGGCTCCACGTGTCGTCTCTGAGCTGGACACAAGAAGGTCGGTGGGCCCGCCTCGGCCGCTGCCGCCAAGGGCGGCGGGACTCCCGTTGCCCGCGGTGGTCTCTGGCTGGGCCGCACCGCGGCCCAGAGAGGCTTCCGGGGCCCTGGGCCCGCCTAGGCCGAACCTCCTCTGGCGCCGAAGGGAAGGGGGACACGCGGCCAAATGCCCGCAGAACCGCGGCCCGGCCTCCTTCGGAGCAGCTTCCTCCAGTCCCGCCCAGACGTGGCGGCCACCAGGGTCCACCGAGACTCCACTTCCTGTAGCCCCACACGCCAGGCGGCCGGGCTGTGCGCCTTGTGCCACTGCCCGTCTCTGGAGCGTCCACGGCACCGCCGGGCCTTGGGCCACGCTTCCCCCCCCTTCCCAGGCGGAGCCCTTGACTTCCCGGGGCCACTGTCCAGTGTTCCCGACTTCGATCCTTCGTCACTCCTCCCCAGGAAGGGACGGGTACAGGGTTTCGCGGGATCGGCGGACCGTTCCTCTTGATGGCACTACTGCACCACGAATGCCAACCTGCCCTGCCCCTTCCCCTCCCCCAGGCCCTCTCCCTCTGCCCTTTGCCGAGGGAAAAACGAAATGCCAACCTCTGCCCAACCTGCCAAAGGCAGGATGGCTCATCAACCCGGCCACTTCAGAGGGGCGCGCCTCAAACTCTGGCCCTGCATCCTGCGGGGCCTCGTCTCTGTGGGGTCCTCTTAGCCTGCCGTTACGACTCCCCATCCAGGCACCCAGCCGTTGGACCGGCAGCTGTGTCTGTAGCAGCCCACATTTGCCTAACGCCTCGGAAACACTCTGAGCGTGAGCACAGAGATCCAGTCACGTCTGGCCGGTGCCCGGCGAGGCACCTTCTCACCAGTCACCGAGGGGCAAGCAGCCCGAACGAAGCAAAGGGCCGGCAGCCCACAGGCACAGACGCGGTGCGGGACGAGCTCGGCCTCCTAGGCCAAGACGATGGACTTCCCCCGAGGACCTGGCTCTTCTCCCGCGGCGGCCCGGGGGCGGGAGGGTGGCAGTGGGGTTTGGTGTCCGGGCGTGGACGGTGGCACGCACGGGTCCGTCGGGAGGGCCGCCGGGCGCTGCCCCAGAGACGCCGGAGCGGGTCAGTCTCCTGACACCGCCCAGGGGAAGGCCAGGGATGGGAAGACACCCCCGGGTGGGTGTGTGGGTGGGTGTAGGCTCCCGCCAAACTCGCTGTGCTTTACACCTCGGAGCGACTGGGAGCCACCGCGGACTCCTCTTTAGTTTCTTTGCGGTGCACTGGCGAATGTGGTTTAGACACAGGTTCCTGCCCTTAAGCACCCTCTCAGCGCCTGCCTGGTCGCACTGACTTGGGTGGAGGGCGGGGTGGGGCCACTGGGGGCACTGCCGCCACCGTCCCCACCCATGTTGGCTGAAGGAACACACTCTGGATGCCAAGTGCTCCGCGGACACGAGGCCTTGGAAAGAGAAGAGAGCTCTGGTCCACCGCCGCCTCGGGAAGCACCACGCCTCCTCCGTGCTGAAAAGAACCAGAGGGACGGGACGGGACGGGACGGGACGGGATCGCATCTTCTCTCCTTTCCCTGGCTTTTGTCTCAGCACGCCTTCCTCTCTTTCTCTGACTCCGAATCTGCTGCGCCTCCGGGCCTTGGCAATTCTTTCAAGCCGCGGTACTGAGGTGCGTCGAGGAAAGAAAAGCCGCAAGAGCCCCGCCGTGCTGAGTGCACGTCTTCCGGGACCCACGCCCCACGCCGGAGGACTTGACTCGACGCCCAGATATTACCGTGAAGGGCTCTTGGGATGGCCAAACAGGGTCCTCTGGAAGGCAGTGTCACCCCAGAAATGCCACGCTGCCCTTGCTGCTCGAAACCCTGCCTCCGCCCTTCGCTAACCACGGAACGTCAGCCGCGCCGCCGACCCCTCGCTAAACCACGGCGCCACACGCTCACCAGCCCGCCTGGAGAAGCCTTCAATTACTCTGAGCCAGGGTAGGAGGCGTCCCTCCTCCCGGCAAGACTGTTTCAAACAGAAGACAGGAAGGAGAAGGGAGAACAGAGACAGAAAGAAAAACACCTCCGGCTGCCGGTCACGCACCCACTCAGGCGACATGTCCCACACGGAAGAAGGGGACGTACACCTCCCGGAAGGCCCCACACTGTCAAGTTCCTTGGTTTGTCAAGAGGCAGACTTGGGAGTGCAAGGAGCCCTACAGAGGGCTGCCCCGTGCCAAACCTCCACGCCGCCCAGCGGGCGCCCCCTCTTCATCATCCCGCAAGGGCACGTCCCCGAGTCCTTCCTGGCTTGGTGGAGGGCCACGGCGGAGAGAGCCGGGCCCAAGAGCGATCAGGAGAGGACGGGAGGAACGGCTATCACGGGCTCCACTCAGAGCACAGGAGGCAAAAAGCCCACGAGGCCTGGCTCCCCCTCAAAGGGTCTCCCCACCGCCGGCCCCCACGTCGGGCTGGGCTGGCACTGCTGCTTCTCGGGCGTGAGGTGGGGCGCCGAGTGATCACGTCACGGGCGGTTGGCTTCACGGAGGCTGGAGCCCAGACCGGGCCCTGGTGCCGGTGCAAGCGGCCCGGGCCCGATCCCTTTCCACTCTCCCCGCCCCCGCAGGGCACGGACCTCAAATGCTACGTACCGATCACCTAGGGTAACCGTACACAGATGCTCGTCCACGCACCTCTTCCTTCCGGCCCCCCCAGTCAGGATCTGACTCGAGAGCCTTTCCTACCGTGGCCAGGAACTCCGGCACAGTACACCAGTGTCCCGTGCCACGATCCCACCTGGAGTCCTCCTTCTTGAGCCTTGCTGAACTAGCAGAATCACTGACTTTTTCCTCTGATGAAATAGACTATCTCGGACGGGGGAAGGGGAGAGAACAAAAGAGCACGCACTCACCCAGAACACCAGCGCCCTGGAGATGACCGACGTCCCCGGTTTCCCTCTTCCTCCTTTCCTCCCGCTCTGCCTCCTCTGCAACGAGAGAGAACCGAACGCCCATCACTCAGTGTGGGACCACCCACGGTGCCGGTGAACGGGGGGCTGGGGGGGTCCGCGTACACCCCCGCCCGCGCAACCTCGAGAGAGAGTGCCTCCGGTTCCTACTCGAGTGTACCGGCACCCCCGGGCCAACCAAAAACTTCCGAACGAGGCGCAAGCGTGAAGAATCAACTCCACGCGTCCTTCGGAAATGGCACGGATGCCAGCCGGGGCAGGGGGGTCGTTAGACAGACGCAGTTTGTACACAAAGAAGCGCGTCCAGTGAAAACCTTGATCCCGTCATTCCCCCTAAATCTCCTTCCGGCGGGAAGCACAGCCATCACACCCTGGCGTTGACAGGCGCGGAGCTTGTCTCCTCGGCTCTGCACACGTGGGACTATGGCGGGACACCCCAGGTATCTTGGCAAGCCCGCGCGCGTCCTCCACAACTTCCCAGCAGTTCCTAGGACGCGTGGGTAAAGGGGCACCCACTCGTCTCCCCTCTGGCCACACAAAGGTCCACCGCACGTACTTTCCGGGCATAAAGGGCACGTGCTCTGGGACGTGGCCCACGTGAGATCTACCCTGCTCCTCTCCTCTGGGTGGACGCCGACGCCGGAGAACGTACCCTGGTCACGCTCACCCCACACCCTGGTAACGACGGACTCGGTGGCCCGCGCCTCAGAGCCACTTCCGTGGGAGACAGAAGAGGAGAGGAAGGAACAAGGCGGAAGCCTAGCGTCCAAAGAGGAGGAGCCACGTGAGACACCCTACGCTCCTGCCTCCGGGCACAGACAAGGGCAACCCTACCCTGGGCAGCTGTCCGAAAAGAAACGGAGGGGACCTAGCAGGACACGACGTCGACTCCGCACAGACGCGCCGACGCCACGGCACGCCTATAGCACCGTGAGAGCAGCCGAAAAGGCAGAAGACTACCTATCGCTACCTGAGCCTGCTGGGGGCCGGGGAGCAGGCGACATGCACACAGCCCTCTGCGGCCCCGCTGCCCCCACCTGCATTCAACCCCGGGAGCACACATACGCACGCAGAAATGACGCGTGCTTCCCTCCGCAGACGGGGACAACTTGGGAGCGGCCATCGAGCAACGGCCAGGGCTTTGGCTTTGACCGGGAGAAAGTTCTATCCACAGCGGCACCCCCGAGGCGGTTACAGGGAGAAAGTACGAGAGAAGGGACCTTTTGTACACGCTCTATAGGCGCACGTACACGAGCTTACGCACGACGCACACGTGATACGCACGCGCGCCCACGCACACGTTCGTGTACCTGCGTGCTTACGAATGAACGAGTGAGCAGGGAACGAGTGAATGAACCGACGAACGAGTCCGGGGGGGTTTGAGGCGAGAGTACAGACACACTCCCATGGAGAGCTCCCCAGAAGGGTCTACTGAACTGATGGCCCTCCCCAGGGTCATCTGTCTGTGCGGATGGAGGGGAGCCGCTGGGATGTACACCTGTCCCAGCAACTCCAAACCACCTCCCTGCACCCCCGACCCCGGGCACTCCGTGGCAGAGTGACCGCCTGACGCCCCTGGAGGTGAGCAGGGGCAATGTGCCCCAGCTCCCTTGGGTCCCCGTCAGTGCCTCCCGCTGCCACAGTGGCCTAGACCCTCTCGGGCCTGCTCCTGAGCCCTTAAAGCCAGTTCACGTAGCGGGATGAGAACAGCAGAGAGGCAACCACGCGGGAAGACGAGGAACCCAGGTCCCTGTGCCACCTCTGGCTCTGAATCAATGTCCTGAGAGAGCCAGGGTTCTGCCCGACACGACCCAGGTGGATGCCCGTCCCCAGGTGTGCAGACATGACAGGGTCCCGGTCGCCAGGACCTGTGGGCCACGCAACGTGGACTCGAGACCCCTCCCAGAGGGGTGTGGAGATGGACCCACCAAGGCACGGATTCCTTGGGAGGTCTTTACCTGTGCGCTCCTACTGCCAAGGAGAAGCCCCAAAAGGAAGAGACACCGCCTCCCCCAACACCCAGTAGGTCCCCCCCCCACTCGGAAGGCTTGGGTGGCTCTTGGGCCTCCCTGGGCCTTTTTCCCTGGGCCTTTTTTGATCCGCAAAGGGCGGAGGGAGAGGCCACGCTCGCGAAGGCGCTGGGCATTTCTGGAGCAACAGTGCCATCAAGCGGAAGCTTTTTCAGCACGGCCTCCAGCCCCTGCCTGTGCATACCGTGGGGAAGGCCCGTGACGGGGAGGAGGGCTGGCTTCGGAGCACTGGGAGCATTCCCGGGCCGAACCTGGCCGCCCGGCACGCCTCCGCGGTAGGTGTGGAAGCCACACGCGGTGGGGTTCGGGGCCGGGCTCGCCCACCGAGGAGCCCCTGGCTGCCAGGCCCGCCGCGCTCCCCACCCTCGGGGCCGTGGCCTCGGCAGCCGCCATGTTCAGGAACAGGGAGCTGAAGCTCCCACCCCAGGGCATCTGGCCCCTGGATCCTGGCCCTCCCTGCAGGAGCGAGGCCGGCCAGTGGGGTCCCTGGGGTCTCAGGGCCACCGGGGACCCAGGACCCCCTGCCGGTGCCCCGGCGGAGGCCCCGGGCCCAGCCACCGTGGACCACGGGGAAAGGGGAGGAGGTGGCCGCCCGGTCCCCTGTCGGGGGCAGCACCCTGCAGACAGCCCGGAGAACGTGTCCTCGTTAGTGCTTGCTCCCAGACGCAGACGAGGAAGAGCAATGCAGGGGCGCTGTGCACGTTCCACCCTCTCGCAGTTGGATCTGGGTTTCGGTTTCTGTACTTCTTGCTCCCGCCAATGGAGAGTCCCGATCCCAGGCCCCGCCGCATCCCGTGAGGCCCTTCCTGTGCCGCAGGACACAGGGTACCCAGGACCCACTGGCGATGGGACGCCAAGTGGGCCACGATCGATCGGTACGCAGAGAGGGACAGCACCGGCCGCAGCGAGGGGATCCAGGTCCGTTTTCCGCACCCGAGCTCACCTCGGGAACAGAACTCTGCGGCCGGGGGACGCCCTATTCCTCGGCCTCCCTCCCCGTGGACGACCCGGGGGTCCTCTCGTTTGGGGAAGACTCCTGGGAGTTTTCACAAGCGGCTCCACGTTCTGCAGGTGCCGCCGTTGGCCCCGGCCAGAGGGGCACGCTGAGAGCACCTGCGGCGGGCCACCAGTCAGAGCGCCTAGCTACCTCAGGACCCTAGCTACCTCAGGACCCGGCCCCAAGGAAAGGCTCTGCCCACGTAAGATAGCCTGACAACGTGTCGGGCGACTCACAGGCGCGAAAGGAGAGGGGCGCGGGGAGGGTTTCGGCGCCCTTCCAGGAGGGGTACGTGTGGAGGGAGGGAGGGGTCCAGCCTGGAGACTTGCTCCCAGTCGGAAGCCCTCCCCCACACCGCACCCCGCCCCGGGACCGGACCCCCACACACACACCAGCCCACCACGCACCCCCGCCCCGGCAGATAAGAGCTGGGCCAAAGGGCAGGAACGGGCCACCGCACAGCTTGCTCCAGAAGCGGCCTATCGGGTCGGCCGGGGACTCGAAGGCACCGCCGCGTGCCCAGGAGTGTGCACCTCGTTCCCGGCCTTGGCAGACAAGCTGGACGAGTGCTGGTCATGGGGGAGAGGGTGGTCAAGGGGGGCGGGGGAGGCGTTCCTCTCAGTCCATCAGAGGTGAGCTTCAGGCAGCTTCTTCAGACCCCTTCCCCTTGATTCCCTGGCTGGGCTGCAGGTGCAAGCACAGGGCCGAGACCCGGAGGGCCAGGCCGCAATGCAAGCCGGGGCCTTTCCTTCTCATCGCTGAACTGAGGCTCAGGGCCTCGTGGGGAGAAAGCTGAAGCCTGCTGCAAATGCACGGCCCGGGGGTCCACTCGGCGGGGCTCTGCTCAGCTCCTCTCCTCTCCTCTCGTGTCCTGCCCTCTCCTCTCCGGGAGCCCCGTCCGGGAGCCCTCGGGACAGGCCAGGTCAGGCCTGGGCCACCATCCCGGAGACCGCGCGAGACGGCAGCGCAGCCACCGACTGACTGGACTCTTCGGCTCAGGTGAAGGCCTCCTCCTGCGGTGGCTCCTGCGTCCCGCGAGCGCCGTCCCCTTCTGGACTCGGACTGCCAGCTCTCGCTGGGCCTCGGCCGCCCTCGGCACCGGGTAGCCAGGCTCCACGTGTCGTCTCTGAGCTGGACACAAGAAGGTCGGTGGGCCCGCCTCGGCCGCTGCCGCCAAGGGCGGCGGGACTCCCGTTGCCCGCGGTGGTCTCTGGCTGGGCCGCACCGCGGCCCAGAGAGGCTTCCGGGGCCCTGGGCCCGCCTAGGCCGAACCTCCTCTGGCGCCGAAGGGAAGGGGGACACGCGGCCAAATGCCCGCAGAACCGCGGCCCGGCCTCCTTCGGAGCAGCTTCCTCCAGTCCCGCCCAGACGTGGCGGCCACCAGGGTCCACCGAGACTCCACTTCCTGTAGCCCCACACGCCAGGCGGCCGGGCTGTGCGCCTTGTGCCACTGCCCGTCTCTGGAGCGTCCACGGCACCGCCGGGCCTTGGGCCACGCTTCCCCCCCCCTTCCCAGGCGGAGCCCTTGACTTCCCGGGGCCACTGTCCAGTGTTCCCGACTTCGATCCTTCGTCACTCCTCCCCAGGAAGGGACGGGTACAGGGTTCGCGGGATCGGCGGACCCGTTCCTCTTGATGGCACTACTGCACCACGAATGCCAACCTGCCCTGCCCCTTCCCCTCCCCCAGGCCCTCTCCCTCTGCCCTTTGCCGAGGGAAAAACGAAATGCCAACCTCTGCCCAACCTGCCAAAGGCAGGATGGCTCATCAACCCGGCCACTTCAGAGGGGCGCGCCTCAAAGTCTGGCCCTCCATCCTGCGGGGCCCCGTTTCTGTGGCGTCTCTGCGCAGTGTGCTTGGCATCTGGGAATGAGTTCCTCTTGATGGCAGTATTGCACCAGAAATGCCATCCTGCCCTTCCTCACCACTAGTCCCCCATCTCGTAAACCTGTTCTTGTGCCTTTTGTGAGGGGGAAAATACACCAACCCCTGTCCAACCTGCCTCCAACATGGCGGCTCACCATTTTGGCCAAATTTGGGTAGCACTTCCACATGTGGATGAGCAGAGCCTCATCCCTCTTTGGTCCTCTTAGCCCGCCTTCTGGCCAGAAAAGGAAAGGATCCTCATCCAGGTAGCTAGCAGTGGATCTGAACCTATTCCCTATCCGTTCCTGTGTCTTTAGCACTGGAGTAGGGCAAGAGACCTCAGCAGGTGCACCACACGTGGTCCTAGCCCCTGCTTACTAGTGCTAGCTGAGGTACAGTCTAGAGTCACAGAGAGGCCAGCCTGATGGTTTTACACACAGGTCAGTCTAGAGGAGGCAGATTCCATATCAGAGACACCAAAGTAACCAGTGTTGGTGGAGGGTCACTCTGTTTACCACTGTTTAACACAATGCCAGGAATTAAATATAAATTGCTCTAGAACAGTGTATAAAAAGCCCTATCTTCAGGTAATGCCAAGTCTAGCATTTCCTTTTTAAAAACATTTTATGGCTTCCACCACCCACCCATCCAATCACTAATGTAGAGTCTCTGCGTCATAAAAGAACAAATAATATCAGTGGAAGAAGTCTTTCCAGAAGAAAATCATCAGTATTTGGTAACCTTTTGTTTCAATAGAGAAGATGTTTATCCCTTTCACTAGGCAATGCAAAGGAAGGGTAATGCAAATATATTACAGGTGTTTTGTTTTGACCCTTTTAATAATGTCTGGGTCTTAATCTCCAGAGTTTCTTAAGCCCATCTTGTTATGTATTGGGAAGGATGTCTCTACCCTTTCATTATACATTTATTGAGATATTCATCCTCTTCTGGAATCACCAGATCAAAGTCTGTTTTCAATACTTCTTGTCCATAATAATCAACTGAGCCCCTAATTCCTTGTTTCCCATTGATTTCAAGTTCCTCCTGTTTGGAAAGACACCTGGGACCTCAAGCAGACAGGCCTCTTTATATGTCCAGGTGTTAACTTTGGTGAAAAGGGCACAGTTAGGGCTTCCCTGGTGGCGCAGTGGTTGGGAGTCCGCCTGCCGATGCAGGGGACGTGGGTTCGTGCCCCGGTCCGGGAGGATCCCACGTGCCGCGGAGCGGCTGGGCCCGTGGGCCATGGCCGCTGAGCCTGCGCGTCTGGAGCCTGTGCTCCGCAACGGGCAGAGGCCACAGCAGTGAGAGGCCCGCGTACCGCAAAAAAAAAAAAAAAAAGGCCACAGTTATATCACCTTGCTCACAGCCTTGGGTAGGGAGTTTGTGTGGGTCAGGGCCTAGTCACTGGCTTAATAAACAGGAGGATCTCAGCATCCTTTCCACTTAACATTAACTTGCAAAATGTTTAGAAATCTTAGAAGTGTGTAGAAAAAGGGAAATCAAGGGTTTCGGTATCCCTATAACGAGGTGTTTTAAAAAATTAGTGATACTTGACTCTGCAACAGTGCGCGTAAGAGGGAAAACATTTCAGAGATGTTGATTTTTAACTTCTTTTCCCCCGACTTTACCCACCCAGTGCTCAAAAATCCAACACTCGGAGGGGTACGTTTCACAAAGTTCTAACCTTTCGAAGGGTTGATTAGAATATGGAAAATATACCATTCACTGAAACCGAGAAAATTAACGAAAGTCCTGACAATCAAGTGCTTTACGAATGCTTTTTATAAGCCAATTCCATAAATAAATATCCAGTTAGAAACAAAGTTTACAGGATTTTAAATTATCAATGATTAAAGATTATATGCTTAGGGTAATGTTAATACACACATGAAAATCTACAGGAGGAAAGTTAAAAATTCCCGTAGCACAGACAAGTAGACTTAAACAAGATGAAAGATGTACTACATTCTCGGATAAACAGACTTAGACTCAAGAACATAACAATTCTTCATCAGTTAATCAATCAATCCATTCTAATCCCAAAGAAAATCCAAAAGGCTTTTGAACACTTTGTTATTTTCCACTGTTAATAAGGGAAAACAAACAGGCAGAGATATCCAAGAGCGTTATGACAATGAATAGCCATGTTGTGAGAGAACTAGTCATACCACATGTGAAAATATATAGAACACAAAGTTCAAGAATAGACCTGAAGACATACAAGAATTTAGTATACACTGAGGCAGCCTCCCAAATCAATGAGTATAGACAGCCTTGGGACAAAGTGATACCCATCTAGAATAGGCTCATAGTTCCACACCTCTCACAATAAACCACGATGAACTGTACAGGGATCCAAGAATTAAAGGTACAATGCACAGAAGCACACAACTACTAGAAGAAATAACAGGCAAGATTCCTTTATAGCTCGGGAGCAGGAAAAGCCTTTTGTACGTCTGACCCAAAAATCCATTAAAAAAAAAAGAGGATAAATGTGAACACCTAAAATTTACCATGCTAACGAAAAAAGCATAATCGAAGTTAGAAAAGCATTGATAAACGGGAAAAAAATATTTAATTCACAGCAGTAGTCTTCCTAACACAGAGAGCAAGCTTCTAGATATCGTTTAAGAGTAACAACCAAGAGAAAGACATTACTAGTTCACAGAAAAAGAGCCACAAAAGGCCCTTAAATATACAAAAAGATTCCCCAGCCGCACATATAAAGGGAAATACAAACAAAAACTACTACACTACTGTATAATTTCATACAAAGTATGAGTTCCCAACCAAGACCTGCCCTTTCAGAGGGGCCTGTATTACCTACCATTTCCTCACCTCTCGAGTCTGACTTGTCTCAAATCCCCTTTACCCATGAAATGGTTATAATCGCACTGTAAACAAAGTACAGTCCTTTATATGAAAATCCCTAACCCTTTAATTTCGATTGCCCTCTCATGCCATCAAATCTCTACGGAAGTTCTTCGAATTTTTAAATTTTGGTAATAAGGCCAACCTGCTGCCAATTATCAGTAACAAGAAACAGGCATTTGCACGAACCCGCACCCTTAACGGTGTCATAAAAAAAACCTGCGGTTTTTTTCTTTTGGAGTTTTTTGTCCACATACAGCTTGCTCACCTTATTCACATTTTGTATTATTACCATGAACTTTTATCTTTGATAACCTGAAATTATTTCTTTAAAAAGCTTCATTGCTTCTTTCATTAATAAAAGGACTCCTGTTATTGCACAGAACTGTAAATAAATAAAAACATAAAGCACCAGTATTCCTATCACTTGCAGAGAGACCCTGAAAATTTGGGGGTTTATTCTTCCACGTGGTTAAATGCACACGTGAAAATGGAGCTAGAAGCTTTTTAGGTCAAAAATTCATGAAAGGAAATGTTACTTCTCTAGGGATACATTCCGGGGAGCCCAGTCCCTGTCGGCAGCGCACTCAATCCCACCCAACCAAGCCGACCCTCCTGCGGCCGCGTAAATGGGGAGGGAAGGGAGAAGGAGTTGGCGGCCCCGCACTCTCCTCCTGCCCGCCCCGCCCTCTGGCCACAGAGAACCGCTTCCCGAAGGGCTCTACTTGGACGCTCTCCCTACTGGCGCCAGGGCACAGAACTCAGGCGGCGGTACAATCCCGGCGCCCACGCTCAGCCAGCCTCGCCTAAACTCCAGACCCCGGCCGGGCCCACGCGGCGCCCCCTCGGCCCGTCCCCGCCTCCCCGCGAGCCGGCCAGGATGCAGCCACCATTGGCCGACGTCGCACGCCAGGCATAGGCTGCCCAGACGCTAGAGGACGGGGAGGGTCCCCGGGATCAGAAAGGCTGCCGGACGGTGCCCAGCCCCCGGCCCCGCGTCGCCCCGCGTCAGGGAAAGGAAACGAAGGAGGCTGAGGGGACCCACCTGGCTGAGACCACGCTCCAGCGGGAAACACCCGGTCAACTCTGAACTTCGCGCGGGGGCCGGCGGGACTCGACTGCGCCCCACGCCCACCCCTGCCGTAAAGCGGCGCCTGCGTGGCCCCGCGTAGACGACCCCCCGCCCCCTGTCGTCCGCGTCTCCTAGGAGAAGCCCGGGTGGTGGGGCGCGGCGGGAGGGGAGGGGGAGAGGAGGGGTGGGAATACGGGTTCCTCGGTGTTGGCCCCGCCCAGGGGAGGGGTGGGACATCCTCAATTGGTCCCAGGTGGCGAGAGGTGGGAGAGGTGAGCTTGGGAAAGTCTGAGAGGAAACCTCAGGCGTTTTGCTCTCTGCTCGGGAGAACCAACTTGTCCCCCTTGTAGGGTCCCTGCCGCCAACGATGTATGCGAAGGAACAGTAAAACGGAAATTTTACCGTTCAACAGTCGCAAAACTATTTAGAGGAAAGAAGTTTAAGTACACTTGCAAACGACGTGACGAGTTTGTATCCTTCATATGCTTGAGGTTATTAATACTTGAATTGCTCCCTCCTCAGGTGAGGGGCAGAGTCCCAAGAGCAGGCACGCCCTGCGCCCCGTCACCTCCCGCTCTTTGCCAAGGACCTGCTAGGGAGCCAGCGCCTCTGAAGCGGTTTTCCGGGGCTGCTGCTGGTGGTGTCCACACCGCCTAGGTGGGTGGAGATGTGCTGGGTCCGAAGGAGTCGCAACGACTCGCAGGCTTCTCCTGCCTGGCGGGTGCCTTGACTTATTTTTTTCCTGTTGAGAAAAGGAGCACGCTCCTCTAGAGAAATAACGTTCACATCAAGGAGACACACGTAGCATAGAGAGGAAGAGGAAGATGACAGGTGATGCCGCCACTCAGAGATGAGGGGTGTTAAATTGGGGCTTGTATCCACCCAGTACCTTGTTCCCTGCAGAGGGGTGCAGCGGAGGAGAGAGAGCACGGGAGAGAGATTCAAAGAAAGATCTTTAGAAACAATTGTCTCTAGGATCGTGGGTAACCGGCAGCTTTTTGGTGACTAAAACAGTCGAGGCTGTGAAGATGTTTTTGTTAACTCTTTATTTCCGTTGACAAATGTAATTCTTGCTTGGTTATTTCTTAAGAAAAAACATCTCCAGAAATACAGAAGTTTTTCAAGGGAGAACTGAAGTCAGCCCTGCCCAGATCTACTCCCCAGTGTAACCACCCTTCCAAGAAACACTTAAAAGAAATCCATGGGCTCTGCAACGACCCCAGGGCAGCACAACTGGCCTGCTGACTGCCCCTAACTCCTCAGGATTTCCTGCCTCCACTCTGCTCCCCCACCGAGGACCTGCACGGGCCCAGGCCCCCCAAGACAACCTGCTGTCCGGCTAGTCCCAGCCTTGGCTCAGGCTCTGACTCACAGCCCCTCTTCTCACCCATTCCCTGCTGTTTGGGCAGAGCTGGTGGGAATTTCCGGGGCAGAAGGGAGGAGGACAGTGAGGACCCTGAGGTGCCTAGTTCTGGCCAGGCAGCTGCCTTTTTGCATTTCAGGTCAACACAGGGAATCTCACAAAGCGCAGCTGCCTTCAACTCCTAGGGAGTGAGGGGAGGGCTTCATGCTCTGCCGCAACTTGCCCTCCTTCTTGAGGGTGGAAACTGAAGAGAGCTTCCACCTCCTCCCCACGCGGAATTACCTGACCAATCCCTGGGCTCTGGATCTCAGCTGGCCCTCTGGATTCCTCTGTCAGTTTCTTCTCCTTCACTCTGGGGAGCAGTGGCTGTTTCTCCATGCAGAGATGCAAGTCAAAGTCTTTTTTCTGTCTCCATTCCCTGGATGAACACAGATGCAATAACTACTCATTGTGCCAGGAAATCGAGGTCCAAAGAGGCTACGTGGCTTTGCCATTGTGAACCGGGAGTGGTTCACACACACAAGGGGCGGAGGGAGGGAGGGTGGGGATGGGGGGGGTCTTATGCTGCAAATCCATTGCTCTCTCCATGCAAATGGCCACTGAGGGCAAGAGAAGATGTCCAGCGTCATTAGTCATTAGGGAAATCAACATCAATATAACAAGAGACACCACTTCACGTCTACCAGGGCAGCTGTAATTTTAAAAATGGAAAATAAGAAGTGTAATAAGGATGTGCAGGAACTGAACCCCTCATACACTGGCTGGTGGGAATGTAAAATGGTGCGGACATTGTGTAAAGCAGTTCGGCACTTCCACCAACAGTTAAACATAGAGTGACCACATGATCAGCAAGTCCACTCTATCCAGAAAATGGTCAATGTTATGTATTGTAAGAAAGGAAAACGTATTTTTTCATCCTTCCTAGGGTCCCTGTCTAGGTCTGAAAATGAAACTGATAAAAACAGATTAACAGAAGAAAGGTGTACAAATTTATAAGTTTTATGTGACATGGGATCCTTCATGAGCAAATGGTTAGACTTGTGTATCTTATGCTAGGTGTGATGAAGAGTGTACAGTCATGGAGGAATATGATAGATTAAGGAAAATAAGGTAATTGTAGTAAATGGGGAGTCATTTAGCAAGGCCTGTTTGTTTGGATTCTTCTTGGCGTCCCTTCTAATTCGGAGATAAAGAGGCTCCTTTCCTAATTCTTGTATGGACTAGTCAAATTGGAAGAACATAAAAACAGCAGTTGGAATTTTTTAAATGATAAGGATCATTAAATGTTCGATTAAAACAGTTTTTGGGGGTTTTTTTGTGGTATGCGGGCCTCTCACTGCTGTGGCCTCTCCCGTTGCGGAGCACAGGCTCCGGACATGCAGGCTCAGCGGCCATGGCTCACGGGCCCAGCCGCTCCGCGGCATGTGGGATCCTCCCGGACCAGGGCACGAACCCGTGCCCCCTGCATCGGCAGGCGGACTCTCAACCACTACACCACGAGGGAAGCCCAAAACAGTTTTAATTTAACCTCATATCCTCTTCTTTCTCTTTTGCAAAACCTTTTAAATACTGTTTCAATTATACACTACTTTATACTTCTGGACCCAACCCATAACCTCCGAAATTTCTTTTTCCTAATAAAGTAAACTTACTGTGTAATCTACTGTTCCTTCCTCTTCAGCCTTAATACATATTGAAGAAAAACACTAGCCATATTATATTAAAGTGACAAATGAAATGAAGTTAGATTAGATATGATTAGAAGCAATCAACCTCAATACATCCGCACTGGGTTCCTTCAACTTTCACTTCCTTACAGTGAGTAGTTCCTTGGAGATGTGTGAGATGGCTATCTAGTTCTACGTTCTGTGGTCTCTAAAGTCAGCCTTCTCGATAGCAACAAACACCAAGTCCCCCCACGCTCTCTGCTTAAAGTGAGCTCATTCAGCTTCTTCGGATTGTCTACTACACATTTTAAAAAGGATATTGCTAACTCATGTAGATTTGGTGAAAGTTGAGGTTGTCTTTTAATGTTAATGTCTTACACAAATGCTTTTGAGCAATTGCCAGCCTTTTTTTTTTAATTAAGTAATTTATTAATTTATTTTTGGCTGCGTTGGGTCCTCGTGGATGCGCGAGGGGTTTCTTTGTTAGTTGCGGTGAGCGGGGGCTACTCTTCATTGCTGTGCGCGGACCTCTCATTGCGGTGGCCTCTCTCGTCGCGGAGCACCGGCTCTAGAGTGCAGGCTCAGTAGTTGTGGTGCACGGGCCTAGCTGCTCTGCAGCATGTGGGATCTTCCTGAACCAGGGCTCGAACCCGTGCCCCCTGCATTGGCAGGCGGATTCCTAACCACTGCGCCACCAGGGAAGCCCCATTGCCAGCTTTGTAAATACCTAGATTGTCTTTTGCTTGTTTCATGAAAGCACAGCTACAGTTATACTAGGTGCTACCCAAAGTTTCATGCCTTTTCTTTTTACTATACTAAAGATTCATAGGATGTATTTCTTTCCTGTTGGTAGAAGGGAGAAGGATTGAAGCAGAAGCTCAAAACTCTAGTTTTCATCTGTCTGACAAGAAACTAAAGTGCTTTCATATTTCTTCAAAACTGTGTTTTCATGGAGATTAAATTATCCCTTTTCGTCTATCACTCCAGCATCACAGAGCAACACAGAGGTTACTTAAGGGTTTCTGAAGACATGCCTTTGCTTTTTCTGTCACTAGAATAGATTCTAACAACTTGAGCATCACATTTGCATGAAGCTTTCATTTACATTGGTGAAAAAAATGCATGCTTTGTGATTAATAGACCTTTATATATCCAATGTTCTTATTTTAAGTAGCACATTCAACACTCACTTTGAGAATCTTAGAATCCACTTAGTTTTAGGCACTTTGACCAGTCACACAGGACTGGAGCAAATTGTGACAATCTATCTGCGAAAATTTTCTGTAAGGATATATTTTGGGGAAAGGAGCACTGAAAAATAATAACAAAGTCATTGTAGTGTTTGTTTGATGCTTTATTCTCTTCACCAACATTTAGAATGAAACCATGTATGTTCTCCCAATGACTATTTGTATTCCTCTCTTGTTCTGTCATTTAAAGAAGCAATATAAAGCAAAAAAAAAAAAAAAAAAAGAGGGGCTTCCCTGGTGGCGCAGTGGTTGAGAATCTGCCTGCTAATGCAGGGGGCACGGGTTCGAGCCCTGGCCTGGGAAGATCCCACATGCCGCAGAGCAACTAGGCCCGTGAGCCACAACTACTGAGCCTGCGCATCTGGAGCCTGTGCTCCGCAACAAGAGAGGCCACGACAGTGAGAGGCCCGCGCACCGCGATGAAGAGTGGCCCCCGCTTGCCACAACTAGAGAAAGCCCTTGCACAAAAACGAAGACCCAACACAGCCAAAAATAAAAATAAATAAATTAAAAGAAGGCTCAACATTAAACAGAAAAAAAAAGAAAAGAAGTTAGTTATAGAATGATAAGCAGTAAGATCTTATCTCAGCAATGCTACTACCTGGCTGTGGCTTTAAGTAAGTCACATCCTTGCATTTTAGCTTCTTCATCGTTAAAAGTGGAGGATAAGGATCAGTGGACTTCTACGAAGGCTCTTCCCACTCACATATTTCAGACCTGTGTGATTCCGATTCTATGTGTGGTTGATTTTAAATTACAAGCAGAAAGATTGTGTGCCTCTCTGCAAAGGTAGCAATGGAACATTTACATTAGGAAGTTGTGGACAGTGTGCTTGTGTAGGCACTATGCTGAAGAAGCCCACGAGGAGAAGCTAATTTCAGGAGGGAAGATGGGAATGTGGATTCAGAGAAATCATGACACGGAGAGTAGTGAAGCTGAACAAGCTGACTTCTCAGGGAACTAGGAAATCAGATCACTGATTGATCATGAAAGCTCTGGGGAGGGTTTGACATTTAATGAAACTAGAGAAGATTTGGATCAGCCACTTGTGGCACATTTTCCAGGGATTCGGGTATGAATGGATAAAACAATTATTAAGGAGTATTTCAGGTTTGACCCCGTACTGCTCACCCACTCTTTCTTCAGACTTGGATCTGAATGCCTTTTATAATTTCTGAAGTTCAAACATACTCTAAGAATGAACATTTACTAACAGTTAATGTAATTTTTATTGTTCCACATGATCTGTCACTCTTAGAAATAGAAGTAGCATTATTGGGATATGCTCCAGCTTTCTAAAATGACTTGAGGTGACCTTGCAGCAAAGGTGAAATAAGATGTCTTTCCTTAGCTGCACTTAAGAAGTGTTCATGCTAAGTATGCAGGCTTGTTTGGACTTGCTTAGAGGCTTGAATGAGATAGGAGTTTTGGTAGGGCACTGCAGAAGAATGTCCACCATTCAGCTGATGTCTCTGGCTTAACACTGGATTTTAACCTCTCACATTCCATCTCATAACATTTTAGACAAGTGTTTTGATTTGCCATCTCAAGGAGAATGCCGTTACGGCAAATATCCTTCTACTGTCTGATTTCGTGGTGCACATCTTTTAGGAAGCTAGAAAATTAAGAATGAAAAAGAATGATTATAATTTGTGTTAATGTGCATCGATTTGAATGTTCTAGAAGTGTGATCTCTTTTCAAGGTTAAATATATTTAAGAAGTCGAACTGACAGCTTATCCTTAGCCTTCATTTTCCAATTGATTAAACTTAAATACATGGTATATAACATGAAAAAACAGCATAAATTATTAAGATCTAATCTTCATCAGTAAACAATAAAAATGTCCATGATACTTGAAGAAAAACGTGGCCCACCCATTTAAAAATGTTTTATAATTTTTCTTTTCCAGCGCTGAAAATGGTGTTGTTTGCCTTGGGTTGAGGGCATATTTCTGCATTTCTACCACTACCACCACCAGCACTAGCCCCGTCCCCACACAGTGGTTTTAAATTTTCATGAAAATAATCATGAGTGAAAGGCTGGGAATTAAAGAAGCAAAGAATGTTCCATTTACTTTATACGTACTATTGTTTAATGCTTTCAGGAAATTATATGTTATCAAGTGTGTGTTTATGGTGATGATCGTTGCAGATAAATGAAGAATTCAGAGCCTGAACCTAAGCTGAACCCAGGTAATGAAACTAGATATATATTCTATCATGTCAAGATATGATAGAAAATTACCTTTTAAATGGAAGGAAAACATGACCAGTAACAGACTTTCTTTTATATCAACATTTTAGTTTAAATAACTTTACAAATCTGATTTCCTAAGACAGATCATTTCCATGTGTGGAAAGACTCAAGCATTAGTTTTTTTTAATTTGCCTAAATATTTTGTGACAGAATGTATTATACAAGCAAAACTGTTTTTGAGAGGAAACTTTCATTTTAATTTGAAAACTTGCGTCCCGTTTTGTATTACTTTCAGCTCTCCATAGAAAAAGAACCAATAGGATTTTATATATATATATATATATATATATATATATATATATATATATACACATATATATATATATGTATATGTATATATGAGTTGGCTCACATGATTATGGTGGCAGGCAAGTCCCAAGATCTGCAGGGTGAGTTGGCAAGCTGGGGACACAGGAGAGCCTTCGGTGTAGTTCTAGTCTGAATCCAAAGTCCTGAGAACCATGAAAGCCAATGGTTTATAGTTGGAAGGCCAGCACTCTTGAGACCTAGGAAGAGCCAATGTTTCAGTTCGAGTCCTAATGCGAGTCTAGGTATGTGGGCTCAATAGTTGTGGCTTGCAGGCTGTAGAGCGCAGGCTCAGTAATTGTGGCGCTTGGGCTTAGTTGCTCCATGGCATGTGGGATCTTCTCGGGCCAGGGATCGAACCCCTGTCCCCTGCATTGGCAGGTGGATTCCTAACCACTGCACCACCAGGGAAGCCCCCTAATTGCTTTTAGATATGGTAATTGAAACTATCTTTCTGCTGAATATTATTTTACTTAATCATCATCAAATAATATAACAAAATTTACCATTTTAACCAGTTTTTAAGTGTACAGTTCAGTGGCATTGAATACTTTCACAATATTGTGCAACCATCACCACTATCCATTTTCTGAACATGTTCATCATCCTGAACAGAAACTCTTTACTCATTAAACAGTAACTCCCCATTTACTCCTCCCCTCCAGCCCCTGGTAACCACTTTCTGTCTCTATGAATTTGCCTATTCTAAGTACCTCATATAAGTGGAAGCATATAATATTTAATAATGTTTGTCCTTTTTGTCTGGCTTATTTCACTTAGCATAAGTACTTATTCAAGCCCAGATCTAAGTGCTACATGAAGACTGGATATCATCTGGCTCTGAGCCATAACACTAACAAACCAACTTAAAAGTCAACTTCTAGGGGACTTCCCTGGTGGCGCAGTGGTTAAGAATCCACCTGCCAATGCAGGGGACACAGGTTCGAGCCCTGGTCCAGGAAGATCCCACATGCTGCAGAGCAACTGAGCCCGTACGCCACAACTACTGAGCCTGTGCTCTAGAAGCCCCTGAGCCACAACTACTGAGCCCGCGTGCTGCAACTACTGAAACCTGCACACCTAGAGCCCATGCTCCACAACAAGAGAAGCCACTGCAATGAGAAGCCTGCGCACTGCAACGAAGAGTAGCCCCTGCTCACCGCAACTAGAGAAAGCCTGCACGCAGCGATGAAGACCCACCGCAGCCAAAAATAAATAAAATAATTTTAAAAAAGCGTCAACTTCTAGAGGATACAATTAATCAAACAGCCACATGGACCTTCTAAACTAGTAATCAATAAAATGAAACCAGACTACAAGTAATATTTGGCTATGAAGCCAGAGATAGAGAAATCACTTATGGTCAATAGGTTCCAAATAGACAGTGGAAAGACCATATCCAAGATCAAATGTTGTACCAACAAAAGACAGCTTCCTTTGTTTCGAGAGTCTACCAAAGGATATAGGCTTGGTGATAAGGCAATGCTCAAATATAGGAACCCCAAAACAGCAAAAAGTATTCATCTGGAACTTCATGTAGCCATTGGCCTGTACATGCTGGTCAGTGTACGTGTCGAAACAGAAAGGGGGCAATGAATGTGGCCCGTTGAGAGTAGAAACAAACCAAGAGACAAGGTAATGAACGAGGAGTTGCCCTGCATCAGAAGAAAGACTTTCTTGATGAAAGGGACAGCAGTGGACAGTGTGAAAGGTGATATAAGCAAGTGTGCCAGGAAACCAAGGTCCAAAGAGGCTAATTGCTTTTGCCGTTATGAGCCAGGGTTTCACATGACAAATTCACACACACGGGGCTCTCATGCTACAAATCCATTGCTCTCTCCTTGCTATACATGGACTTTCTGATTTCATCTTAGGGTTGTCGGGGAGGAAGACATTTTCTCCTACTCTTCTAGGTTCTTCTGCCTGGTCTAAGAATTAAATTGGCATGAGACAGATTAATAGGAGAAAATCAAACGAAGTTTAATAACGTATTCATTGGAGGGACCCAGGAAAAGTGAGTAATTCACAAAAATGGCTGAAACACTCACCTTTAGTACCATCTTCAGCTAAAGACAAAAGAGGGTATTAGGGGTAGTGGTTTGGAACTTCAAAGGGGAGGAAGGCAATTCACATGGAGATGGAAAAGCAAACGTTTGGTAAACAAATGTATGCTGGGCCAGGCACAGACAGTGGGAGACAGAGAGGAATTGTAACAAACAGACTTTGCTAGGTTCCTCCCTGTCTACACACCTAGTTCATATTATAGTTATCTATGGGGATAGCTCCCTTCCTGGAATAGGTCCTCTATCCACATTCTTTAGGGAAGGTCAAAGCTTCTTCCTGAGTCTTTTCGTCTTGAATATTTTCAGCTCGAGATAATCTGCATGCCAAAGAGACATTTTGGGGTGACAAATTTTGTTCCCCTACAGAGCCAAGAGCAACTTGACCTGCAAACCTTCATAACACTTGATGCTTCTAGACTCCCAGCCTCAGCTCGAGCTCCAACTACCCTTCTCGGGCTGGGCCAGTTTCAATGCCAATGAAGGCGAGCTCAGTATACTCTAATTCCTTTCTCAGCCACAGGCCAGGACCATCACGACCTGCTTTCTGACTTGCTTCTGTTCTCTCCAGTTTTGCCTTGGTTCAGGTTCTTTTTTTTCTTTTTTTTGAAGATAAAAGGAAGCACCAAGTTATTGAAAACCTAATTTACGTACTGTTCTGTATGGCATTCAGATTAATAGGAGAACAATGGATATAATAAGAAAATTATACAAGGATTGAATTTCACATGGATCATTTGATATTCTACCTGTGCTGTGAGCAAGTCATGTTGCATTAGATCACATCCTGATTTTATTACGTTACCGAATATCCCATTGTCGCATCCTCACCTTTTGCCTCTTCATTACAGGGATGTAATCACAGGATGAACCCCTCAGAGCTTGTGTTCAACTGCCTGTGTGTGCCTATTTCACAATCTGCCATTGTTACAAGACACTCTGGTTAATAAGCAGATAATAGGATATGCAAATTGCATGTACCTGATGAGGAAGGAAAAGTGTTGGGCTCAGGTTCTTGAAGATTACTTCCATTCAGTGTCTCCACCCCTGCCTGTGGATGGATTTTGATTTACAAGCTCAATACGAGGCAGGAGATAGATGGGCTCCAGGGTGAGCAGCTGGAATTCGTTCCCTGTGGACTGATACTCCAAGATGAGGAGAGGCTGAGCCCAGATAAGAGATAAAAGACCACGTATTTCTCATTCTCAAAGTCGAGGAGACGTTCCTGACTATGAAGCTCCTTGGAGGTCAAAAGGGGAGTGATGTCAAGCTACCCATAGGCCTCTTCGCTGGAATCCATCTTGGCTAAGAGATGCATGCACACACGGGGGGACCCTGAGATATACCAAATATGGACTCAGAACCAGACAAATCAAAATGATTGGCCAAAGGAAACCCGGAAGAAATACCCCATATAAGTGATTTAAACTACCACGAGGGCACGATTCTCTCTCTCTGAGTCCACCCGTGTGTCTATCCACATGTACAGTACTCTTTTTCCTCCTATTAAACACTTTGTTTCACTACTTCCCATCTTTGTGGGAATTCTTTTCGGCAAAGCCGAAGGGCCAGGGCCTTGTCACTGGCCACTGGTCTAGCGGCTAGGGTTCAGCGCTCTCTGCCGCGGCCCAACCTCAATCTCTGGCTGGGAACCAAAACCCCGCTTCAAGCCGCTGCAGGCTGAGGCCACCCGAGATCAAATACTGAGTGCATCAAGCTCACTCCCTTGGCCCCTACATCTCCTGGAACTCCACAATTCTCTCTGGCCTTCTGGTAAGGCAGGAGAGAGATGGGCTTCAGGTTAGACATTTATAATAAGCCTCCTGTTTATACTTCGAGATAGAAATAACAACAGGAACAGGGTAAGTTAGCTAGACTGTGTCTCCTGTGGACACTTTAAGATAACAGTAATGGCAGGGGCAGAGAGGGGCTAAACCCTGCTTGGGCAAAAGGTCACATACTTCTCATCCTTGGGGTTAGGGAGACCTTGACTGCACATGCACAGAAAGGCTCCTCGGGGATCAAAAAGGGGAGGGGACACCAGATCAATAATAAGTTTTGCTAACTTCCCAAAGGTCCTCGCGCTGAAATCCACCTTGGCTAAAGGATGCACGTGCACATAAGGGAGGGCCCTGAGACAAATCAGCTATTGGGTCAAAACAAGACGAATGGCCAGAGGAAAACAAAGACCTGGAAGACTGCCCCCTTATAAACGATTTAAACTTCCCAAAGGCGTGACTTTCTCTGAGCTCACCTGTGTGTCTGTCAGCATGTACTCTGCTTTTGTAATAAATACCTTACTTTCCTCTCTACCTTCTGTCTCTTTGTAAAAATTTTTTTCAAGGCAGACAAGAACTGGGGCACAGACCCTAGCCCCTGGCCCTGGTGGTCTAGTGATTAGGATTCGGCACTCTCACCATCGCAACTAGAGTTCTATCTCTGGTCAGGGAACTAAGGTCTCACTCCAAGTTGCTGCTCATTGCTGTCTCCCCGAAATCACTGGGATACAAATCCTGGCCCCTTCATGCTTTGCTGCACCCTTGTAGGAAGCAGGGGAGGCCTAGGCTGACAAATACTGTTCCTGAAATCTACGTGCTCACCAATTCTGCTCTCAGAATCCTGCTGCCTGAAATGTATCCCATCACGATTTCAAGACAAATACTCACACACATGGTCATATGTAGTTGGGATTAAAGGGAACCTCAGCTTCAATAACAAGTCAAAATCCTTCCCAGATGAAGACTTTTATCTTCCTACTAAAGGCAGACCATTTCCCCAAAGTTTAAAGCGTTCCTTGCCTTCAGTTCAATTT
This sequence comes from Tursiops truncatus, assembly GCF_011762595.2. Lineage (NCBI taxonomy): Eukaryota > Metazoa > Chordata > Mammalia > Artiodactyla > Delphinidae > Tursiops > Tursiops truncatus. The sequence continues at coordinate 31,437,692 of NC_047055.1, forward strand.
TAAGTAAGCAAGTTGCATTATGCAATTTAGCCACTAGATGGCAGGACCTCTTCAACCTGAGTGTAACACTAACTGCTCAGAACATCTCCAGGTGGTCACAAGGGAGAGCCCCAGACAAAGCAAGAGGAATTTACTAGGTTTTGGTGAAAGAAGCTCTTTCCAAGCGTATCTTTATCTTGATAATGATGTTAGCAAGTATAATTTTGATCACCTACTTTGTTTCCACATTGATAAATCTCTCCTCTTTACATCCTCTCTCCACATTTAGGAACTCTTTTAAGGAAAACCACTTTAATCAGGAAAGAAAATCTGAGACTTTTTATGGAAATACAGGGCACACACAGAGGCTCCACTTTTGTTGAAAATGTATTTCAGAGGAAGTCCCTAGGGCTCCTCAGCAAGCTTGCTGAGCACAGATCCTTTCAAACACAGAAAAACTGATCCAAATTTCACTCAATTATTCACAGATCTTTAAAATTAGTTTCATGCTAAGTATTTTGAGCTCTTTCCAAGGGTGAAGTAGGTGTGTTGCAAAATTATTTTCCTCTTTTTTAGAAAATAAAGCCAGAGGAGACGAGAGAGTGGGCTGAAGGAAAACTGGAGGCAAGGAGACCAGTTCTGGGTATGTGAGTAGAGGTGAAACTTGAATATATTTTCTCACTCTCCTTGCAAACAACCTGAAGATGGAGGCTGTTGTTTCCAGCATTAAAGAACACTAGAACCATCCATCCCTGGAGTGAAACAAGTGAGATTTATGGCTTATTGAATGAACCATGGATTGTCTCCATAAAAGGTTGAAGAAAGTACTTAACTTGGGGTTTTAATTTGTATTAGGTGGTTTTAGAGAGGGTTTAAAGAATCAGTGCTTTGGTCTAGATTGGATGCTGTGATATAATAAGAAATAAATATTTAGTCTTTGTCCCTGGTTGCTGGCACACAGATTCTAAAACCCTTGGAATCTCCCAGATAATAAGAGTGTGTTTTGTATGCTAATTAGATGACTGATGCCTTAGGGCTGCTCCCAGAAGGACCAAGGCATGATTAAAGGGTTAAACTTTCAGCCCCATCCTCTGACCTTCAGGGAGGGGAAAGGGACTGGAGATTGAGTTCAGTCATCCTCCAGTGTAAGCTGGCATCATCCAATCTGTTGAGGGCCCAAATAGAACAAAAAAGGAAGAGAAATGGTGAATTCTCTCTCTTCTTGAGGTAGGACATCCATCTAATCCTGCCGTCAGACATCAGAGCTCCTGGTTCTTGGGCCTTTGGACTCCAGGACTTACACCAGTAAACCACCTCTCACACTGAAACCGAGCAGGACCCTGTGGGGTCCCGGGCACAAAAATCTTTCTGTGTCCTCCATTTCTTGTTTGTAGGAAATAGGCTTCATTCAGCCTCCATGACCTTCCCTGAGTTCCAAAGGGCAGGTTCAAAGAGTTGCTAATCAGGGAAGGAAGGGGGATGCAGAAACAAGGGAGGAGCAGGCAAGAAACAACAGTGCAGCCTTGGGGCAGGGTCCTGGTTCCTCCTCAAGGGATACACAGAACAGTATCCCTGAGCTCTTCTGCAGAACTAAAAATCCCCACCAAATGGAAGATGTTAACTACTTGATGGAGCATTCTTTATTCCAGAGAGAAGGTCACAGTTCAATAACCTCGATAACCACAGAAGCCCATCACGAGACCATCTGATACCAGATGATCTCTGGATTGAAGAAATGCAGGCCCTGCATGCACCCTGACCCTTATCAGCAACCCAATCCCTTGACTATAAGACTCCTCACGACCCCCCCAGCCCCCACCCCAGGTTGGAACACAGTTTTGAAGGCATTAGCCCACTGTGGCCCCCTTTGCCTGGCAAAGCAATAAAGCTATTCTTTTCTACTGCACCCACACTCTGTCTCCAAGATTCAGTTTGGTGCCGGTGTGCAGAGCATGACTTTCGGTATCAACCCCCACCCTGGTTTCTTAGGCCTTTGGACTAGGAGTTACACTATTGTCTCCCCTGGTCCTCAGGCCTTCAGACTTCGACTGAATTGTACCACCACTGGCTTTCCTGGGTCTCCAGCCTGCAGATGGTAATTAGTGAGATTTCTTGGTCTCCATAATCACATGAGCTACCACCAATTCATCATAATATATATACATATATATATTTCCCATTGGTTCTGTTTCTCTGGAGAACCCTGAGTAATATAATCACCAATGACCAATGACTTAATCAATTGTGCCTACATAATAAAATCTTCATAAAAATCCCTCAACAATGGGGTTCAGAGAGCTTCTGGGTTGGTGAACACATCAGGGTGCTGGGAGGGTGGCATGCCTGGAGAGGTCATGGAAGATTTGCACCTCCCTCCCCACAAATGCATGTCTTCCATTTGGCTATTCCTGAGTTGTATCCTTTATACTAAACTGGTAAGTATAAGCATTTCACAGAGTTCTGTGACCTGTTCTAGTAAATCATCAAACCTGAGGAGGGGGTCATGGGAACCCCTGATTTATAGCCAATTGGTCAAAAGTACCAGTGGCAACCTGGGGCTCGTGACTGGTGTCTGAATTAGGGGCCGTCTTTTACATTAGCATTCTGTAGATTGACAAACTTATAAATACTATTTACAATTTCTAAAACGTGTGTGCTTTCTTATAAAAAATGTAATGTGGCATGCAACATATTTATCAAGAGTCCTAAATATCTTTACTTTCTCTGTAAAAGGAAGCCTATGTTCAGTATTCAATGCTTCAGTATCTTATTTTATTCTGGAATGATCTAGATATTCAATAAACTTCCATCATTTAACTTAATTTAGCAAAACTCTAAAGTTTCAAGTTACTAAAATATCTGGAGAAACTATTTTTAAATAGACATACCAAAAAACATAATTATTCTTAAAGAGTTCACCTAAAAACTCTTATCTCATTTACATTTAATTTACTTATGAAAATATCATACCAAGTTATTTTTCTTGCTGACAAATTACATAATAGAAATAATATCTTATTTGACTTCTATTAAACCTAGGTATAATAAAAGTATTGTATTTAATGTTGATGACTCTAAAGACATGTCTGGGGCTTCCCTGGTGGCGCAGTGGTTGAGAGTCTGCCTGCCGATGCAGGGGACACGGGTTCGTGCCCCGGTCCGCGAGGATCCCACATGCTGTGGAGCGGCTGGGCCTGTGAGCCATGGCCACTGAGCCTGCGTGTCCGGAGCCTGTGCTCCGCAACGGGAGAGGCCGCAGCGGTGAGAGGCCCACATACCGCAAAAAAAAAAAAAAAAAGACATGTCTGTATTAATTAAACCAACAAACTTTAACTAAATTTAATACCAAATATTACTTTAATACTAAATATTTCCAAGATCACGTGAACCTGAAATTCATTTGGGTTAGTTTCTTTTATATTTCTGAGAACTTACTTAAGCACTTAATTTCCTTTAAGCCAATTAAATAGAGCTCATTTACAAATTAATTTTGTCAATACCATTTGGGGATAGAGACACATCATATCTATAATGTACACACAGACATATAGACAGGCACAACTAGAGACCTCATAGCTTTGTTTTGAAACTTAGTCATAAATCAGATATTACAATATAAAACTCACTAGTTTATAAATAACAGTTGAAATAAGTTAAGTTTACTTGCTTGAGTTTAAAGTTTCTCCCTTTTTTCCCCTCAGTCTCAGGAATTAGAGATGGTCTAGATAAGAGTAAGATAAGAGTTCCTGAGAGCCTTGGTAGAACATTTACATCTCAAAGGCACAGGGAGAGAAATTTGAGCTCCTCCTAGAAGAGTTTTGTTCCTTTAGGGTCAGAATTTGGAAAAGATGTTTTATCAAGCTGGCTTTCTCTAATTGCATAAGCAAAAACCAGTTTTGGAATGTCAAAAAAGAGCCTCATCTTGGCCATTTCAGGGCAGAATTTCCTTAGTTCCCAACTAAGTATATACTTGTGGAGGGTGGCCAAGATGGTTGAGTAAAGAACCTGCGCTCACCTCCTCTCACGAGCACACCAAAATCACAACTATCTGCAGAACAACCATCAATGAAAAAGACTGGACCCTACAGGAAAAGAGCTTCTACAACTAAAGACATAGAGAAGGAATCACAGTAAGATGGGTAGGAGGGGTGGACTCACGATGTAATCAAATCCCATACCCACTGTGTGGGGACCCACAAACTGGAGAATAATTATATTGCAGAGGTTCTCCCACAGGAGTGAGAGTTCTGAGCCCCACATCAGGCTCCCCAGCCTGTGGGTCCAGCACGGGGAAGAGGAGCCCCCAGAGCATTTGGCTTTGAAGGCTAGTGGGACTTAATTGCAGGAGCCCCACAGGACTGGGGGAAATAGAGACTTCACTCCTAAAGGGCATACATAAAACCTCATGTGCACCGGGTCCCAGGGCAAAAGCAGTAATTTGATAGGAGCCTGGGGCAGACCTCTCTGCTGGTCTTGGAGACTCTCTTGGAGAGGCAGAGGTGGTGGTGGTGGTGGTGGTGGCTGTGGCTCACAATGGGGACATAGACATGAGTGTCAGACATATTTGGGAACATTCAACTGCATGAACACTCCTGGTTGCTGCCATCTTGGCTCATTAACACCAAGACGTGGCCCCACCCAACAGTCTGAAGGCTCTAGTACTGGGACGCCTCAGGCCAAACAACTAACTGGGAGAGGACATGGCCCCACCCATCAGCAGACAGGCTTCCTAAAGACTTCCTGAGCCCACAGCCACCTCTAGACATGCCCCAAGACATGGCCCTGCCCACCAGAGGGCCAAGACCCAGGTCCACCCACCAGTGGGCAGGCACCGGCCTTTCCCACCATGAAGCCTGTATAAGCCTCTAAACCAGCCTCACCTACCAGGGGGCAGATACCAGAAGCAAGAAAACTATAACCCCACAGACTGTGGAATGAGTCTGCTAACAGCAGGTTAGACCCTACCCTAGGACCAGCTGGGACCTGGTCCTGCCCACTAGCAGGCCAACGCAATTTTTGGGACACCCCATGCCCCATAATCAATTGTGTAAGGAACCGGCCCCCACCCCAACAATCTGAAACAAGCTCTGGGATCTCTGGGCCCTGCAGCCAGACTCCAGGAATCAGCTCTGCCTGCCAGTTATCCAGCACTAACCCCAGGATCTGGCTTTACCTGCTAGTGGGTGGGCAACAGCCCCAGAGTCTTCAGGACCCTGAACCTGACCACCAGTGAGCCAGCTCTAACCCTGGGGTCCCCTAGGGTTCTGCAATCAGCCACCTCCAGACGAGGCCCCACTATACAGCCAGCAGCATCTGCACGAGGCAGAGCCTGGCAACCAACCGGACTAGGGGCCAACCAAGCCTACCAGACCATCCACATGGTCAGCCAGCCACAAGAGAAGGGCCCACGCAGCCCTCTTGGGGGAGTCCCTAGGGCATATGTCTTGGGTGACGAGAGGGAGTGTACTGCTGGAATGCACAGGACATCTCCTACAGAGGGTCACTTCTCCAAGGTCAAGAAATGTAACTAACCTACCACATACATAAAAGTACAAATAGCAACTTAGAAAAAATGAGGCAGCAGAGGAATATGTTCCAGACGAAGGAACAAAACCCCAGAACAACTAAGTGAAGTGGAGATAGGCAGTCTACCCAAGAAAGAGTTCAGAGTAGTGCTCATAAAGATGATCCAAGAAATCGGGAGGAGAATGGATACACAGAGTGAGAAGTTAGAAGTTTTTAACAAAGAGTTAAAGAACAATCAGAGATGAAGAACACAATAACTGAAATAAAAAACACACTACAAGTAATCAAATAGTGGAATAAAAGATACAGAAGAATGGATCAGTGAGCTGGAAGACAGTAGTTGAAATCACTGCCACTGAACACAAAAAAGAAAGAAAAGAAATGAGGATAGTTTAAGAGACCTCTGGGACAACCTCAAGCATAATATTCACATTATGGAGGTCCAAGAAGGAGAAGAGAGAAAGGGCCTGAGAAAATATTTGAATAGATAATAGCTGAAAACTTCCTTAACCTGGGAAGGAGAACAGTCCCACACGTCCAGGAAGCACAGAGAGTCCCATACAGGATTAACCCAAAGAGGAACACGCCAAGATACATTGTAATCAAAATGACAAAATTAAAGATAAAGAGAGAATATTAACTAGTAACTGTAAATATATATACACCCAACATAGGAGCACCACAACATACAAGGCAAATATTAACAGACATAAAAGGAGAAATCAACAGTAACACAATAATAGTGGGGGACTTTAACACCACACTTACATCAATGGACAGATCATCCAGACAGAAAATCAATGAGGAAACACAGGACTTAAATAACACATTAGAACAAATAGATTTAATTGATACTTATAGAGCATTCCACCTGAAAGCAGAAAACACATTCTTCTCAAGTGCACATGGAACATTCTCCAGGATAGATCACATGCTGGGCCACAAAGCAAGCCTCAGTAAATTTAAGAAAATTGAATTCATATCAAGCATCTTTTCAGACCACAACACTATGAGACTAGAAATCAACTACAAGAAAAAAACTGCAAAAAACACAAACACGTGGAGGCTAAACAATATGGTACTAAACAACAGTGGATCACTGAAGAAATCAAAGAGGAAATTTAAAAATGTCTAGAGACAAATGGAAATAAAAAATACCTAGAGACAAATGAAAACACAACAATCCAAAACCTATAGGATGCAGCAAAAGCAGTGCTAAGAGAGAAGTTTATAGCTATGCAAGATTACCTCAGGAAACAAGAAAAATTTCAAATAAACAACCTAACCTTGCATGTGAAGGAGCTAGAGAAAGAAAAACAAACAAAACCTAAAGTTAGTAGAAGGAAAGAAATCATAAAGAGCAGAGAAGAAATAAATGATAGACACTAAAAAAATAATAGAAAAGAACAAGGAAACTAAAACCTGGTTCTTTCAAAAGATAAACAAAATTGATAAACCTTAAGCTACACTCATCAAGAAAAAAAGGGAAAGGGCCAAATCAAAATCAGAAATGAAAATGGAGGAGTTACAACCGACACCACAGAAATACAAAGGATCATAAGAGACTACTATGAGCAACTATATGCCAATAAAATGGACAACCTAGAAGAAATGGACAAATTCTTAGAAAGGTACAATCTCCCAAGACTGAACCAGGAAGAAATAGAAAATATGAACAGACCAATTACCAATACTGAAATCAGTAATTTAAGAACTTCCAACAAACAAAAGTCTAGGACCAGATGGCTTCACAGGTGAATTCTATCAAACACTTAGAGAAGGGTTAACACCTATTCTTCTGAAACTATTCCAAAAAATTTCAGAGAAGGGAACACTTTCAAACTCATTCTATGAGGGCACCATCACCCTGATACCAAAACCAGACAAAGATACCACAAAAAAAGAAAATTACAGGCCAATATTACTGGTGAATATAGATGCAAAACTCCTCAACAAAATACTAGCAAACTGAATCCAACAATACCTTAAAAGGATCACACACAATGATCAAGTGGAATTTTTCCCAGGGATGCAAGGATTTTTTAATAACCACAAATCAATTAATGTGATACACCACATTAACAAATTGAAGAATAAAGAACATGATCATCTCAATAGATGCAGTAAAATCTTTTGATAAACTTCAACATCCATTTATGGTAAAAAACAAAACAAAACAAATAAAACTCTCCAGAAAGTGGGCATAGAGGGAACATACCTCAACATAATAAAGGCCATATATGACATACCCACAGCTAATATCATACTCAAGGGAGAAAGCTGAAAGCATTCGCTCTAAGATCAGAAACAAGACAAGAATTCCCACTCTCTCCACTTTTAATCAACATAGTTTTGGAAGTCCTAGCCACAGCAATCAGAGAAGAAAAAAGAAACAAAAGGAATCAAAATTGGAAAGAAAGTAGTAAAACTGTCACTGTTTGCAGATGACATGATACTACACATAGAAAATCCTAAAGATGCTACCAGACAAGTACTAGAGCTCATCAATGAAACTGGAAAAGTTGCAGGATACAAAATTAATATACAGAAATCTGCAGCATTTCTATACACTAACAACAAACTATCAGAAAGAGAAACTAATGAAACAATCGCATTTACCATCGCATCCAAAAAAATAAAATACCTAGGAATAAACCTACCTAAGGAGGCAAAAGACCTGTACTCTGAAAAATATAAGGTGCTGATAAAAGGCCACACAAACAGATGAAAAGGTATACTGTGTTTTTGGATTGGAAGAATCAATATTGTTAAAATGACTATACCACCCAAGGCAATCTATAGATTCAAAGCAATCCCTATCAAATTACCAATGACAACATTTTTCACAGAACTGGAACAAAATAATTTTTAAAATTTTTTATGGAACCACAAAAGACCACAAATAGCCAAAACAATCTTGAGAAAGAACAGAGCTGGAGAAATCATGTTCCCTGACTTCAGACTATACTACAAAGCTACAGTAATCAAAACAGTACAGTACTGGGGCGTCCCTGGTGGCGCAGTGGTTGAGAGTCTGCCTGCCGATGCAGGGGACATGGGTTCGTGCCCCGGTACGGGAAGATCCCACATGCCGCGGAGTGGCTGGGCCCATGAGCCATGGCTGCTGAGCCTGCACGTCGGGAGCCTGTGCTCCGCAACAGGAGAGGCCACAACAGTGAGAGGCCCGCATACCGCAAAAACAAAACAAAACAAAACAGTATGGTACTGGCACAAAAATAGAACTATAGATCAATGGAACAGAACAGAAATCCCAGAAACAAACTCACACACTTATGGTCAATTAATCTACTGCAAAGGAGGCAGGAATATACAATGGCGAAAAGAATATCTCTGCAATAAGTCGTGCTGGGAAAACTGGACAGCTACATGTAAAAAATGAAATTAGAACATTCTCTAATACCACATACTAAAATAAACTCAAAATGGATTAAAGACCTAAATGTAAGACCAGATACTATAAAATTCCTAGAGCAAAGCATAGGCAGAACAGTCTTTGACATAAATCACAGCAATATTTTTTTGATCCATTTCCTAGAGTAATGGAAACAAAATCAAAAATGAACAAATGGGGTCTAATGAAACTTAAAAGCTTTTGTACAGCAAAGGAAACCATAAATAAAACAAAAAGAAAATCTATGTACTGGGAGAAAATATTTGCAAACAATGCAACTGACAAGGGCTTAATTTCCAAAATATACAAATCACTCCTACAGCTCAACAGCAATAAAACAAACAACCCTATCAAAAAATGAGCAGAAGATCTAAGTAGACACTTCTCCAAAGATGACATACAGATGGTCAACAGGCATATGAAAAGATGTTCAACATCACTAATTATTAGAGAAATGCAAATCAAAACTACAATGAGATATCACCTCACTACAGTCAGAATGGCCATCATCAAAAAGTCTACAAATAGGGCTTCCCTGGTGGCGCAGTGGTTGAGAGTCTGCCTGCTGATGCAGGGGACGTGGGTTTGTGCCCCAGTCTGGGAAGATACCACATGCCGCGGAGCGGCTAGGCCCGTGAGCCATGGCCTCTGGGTCTGTGCGTCCGGAGCCTGTGCTCCGCAACGGGAGAGGCCACAACAGTGAGAGGTCCATGTACCGCAAAAAAAAAAAAAAAAAAAAGTCTACAAATAATAAATGCTGGAGAGGGTGTGGAGAAAGGGGAACCCTTCTACACTGTTGGTGGGAATGTAGATTGGTGCAGCCACTGTGGAGAACAGTATGGAGGTTCCTAAAAAGCTAAAATAGAGTTACCTTCTGATCCAGCAATCCTACTCCTGGGCATATATATGGACAAAACTATAATTCAAATAGATACATGCACCCCAATGTTCATTGCAGCACTATTTACAATAGCCAAGACATGGAAGCAACCTAAATGTCCATTGACAGATGGATGGATAAAGAAGATGTGGTACATATATACAGTGGAATATTACTCAGCCATTAAAAAGAATGAAATAATGCCTTTTGCAGCAACATGGATGGACCTGGAGATTATCAGACTAAGTAAGTCAGAGAAAGATAAACATTATATGATATCACTTGTATGTGGAATCTAAAAGAATGATACAAATGAACTTATTTACAAAACAGAAATAGATTCAAAGACAACAAATTTATGGTTACCAAAGGGGAAAGGGCAAGAGGGATAAATTGGGAATTTGGGATTAACAGATACACACTATTATATATAAAATAGGTAAACAATAAGGACCTACTGTATAGCACATGGAACTATAGCCAATATCTTGTAACAACATATATTGGAAAATTATCTGAAAAAGAATATATGTGTGTGTGTGTGTGTGTATTACTGAATCACTTGCTGTATACCTGAATCATTGTAAATCAACTATACTTCAATTTTTAAATATTAAATTATTAAAAATTTATGCCAGATATAAGGATTAAAAAAAGTGAGAATATTAAAAGCAGCAATGGAAAAGCAACAAATAACATAAAAGGGAACTCCCATAAGGCTGTCAGCTGATTTTTCAGCAGGAACTCAGCAGGCCAGAAGGGAGTGTCATGATATATTTAAAGTGATGAAAGGGAAAAACCTACGACCAAGAATACTCATCCAGCAAGGCTCTCATTCAGATTTGATGAAGAAATCAAAAGCTTTACAGATAAGCAAAAGCTAAAAGAATTCAGCACCACCAAACCAGCTTTACAGTAAATGTTAAAGGAATTGTCTAGGTGAAAAAGAAAAGGCCATAACTAGAAACAAGAAAATTACAAAATGGAAAAGTTCACTGGTAAAGGCAAACATACAGTAAAGGCAGGAAATCATGCACACAAAAACCTAGTATGGAGGATAAAAGACAAAAGTAGTAAAATCATCTGTATCCACAATAAGCAGTTAAGGGATACACAAAACAATTAGATGTATGATTGTATTGTATTTTACATACAATTAGGTGTCTAAAATATGATGTCAAAAACAGTCATCATGAGGGGAGGAGAGTACAAATGCAGGGTATCTAAAATGCATTTGAAATCAAGAGCTCAGCAGCTTAAAACAATAATATTAATATGTATTTATAGACTGCTATAGAAAAACCTCATGGTAATTGTAAACCAAAAATCTATAATAGACATACATGCAAAAAAGAAAAATGAATCCAAACGTAATACTAAAGATAGTTATCAGATCACCAGAGAACAAAAGAAGAAAGGGGGGAAAAAGACCTATAAAAACAAATCCAAAATAATTAACAAAATGGCAATAGGAACATACATATTGATAATTACCTTACATGTAAACGCCGACCAAAGACTGGCTGACTGGATATTAAAAACAAGACCCGTATATATGCTGCCTATGAGAGACTCACTTCAGATCTGGAGACACATACATTCTGAAAATGAGGGGATAGAAAAAGTTATTCCACGCAAATGGAAACCAATTAAGTAAGTACTTGCAAGTATACATTTTGTGTGTACCTAAACCCGGCTGGGGTATTAGTCAGAGGTTATCTGGTGCTCCTTTTACTTCTGTTTGGGAGACTCTAGTATAGTACTCAATTTAAAGTTGTTCTTTTGCTGGGATAAAATCACTGTTGAAAACTGTGTGATGGGTAGATGGGCTGTAGGTAAGATTAACTCTTCTAGGTGTCACGCCGGAGTCGTTTCAGCTCTTTCACATGTCTCAGTTTCTCTCCCCAGCAGCCTAAAACCACCATGGGCACTCAGTGTCTTCCAATTGAGCAAAATCTTCCCAGTGTCTTTCAACCGGAGAATCCCTAAGTATCTTTCAACTGAGCAAAATTTTAGTATCTTTCAACTGACAGATCTGGTTCCTTTTTAATGCACCACCAAATAAAACTCAGGATCATCAACCAAGATGGGTGATCCAAGACCAAGAGAGAGTCACCCAAATTTGTGTGGACTTGCTGGGGAGGAGGATGGGCACAAGGTGCCCTTGCTGGTACCAAGGCTCCAGATCCTCCTAGAATTCAGGCAAAGGAGAGATGTCTGCTCTGGGTTCTCTCGTGGTCACCAAAACTGTCAACTGAAATAAAAAATGCAGAACATGAAAGCTGTGAGTTTCAATTTTATTCAGGGATTTACTGAGGACTAGAGCCCAGGAGACAGCCTTTCAGATAGCTCTTAGGAACTGCTGTGAAGCGGTAGGGGGGCCACCAGGATATATATGAATTTCGGGTGCTGGGGAATACATGTAGTCAAGTATACATCTTGGTAAAAGATTACCACTAATCACAAAAACAGATCTCTCAAGTTAATGATTTTGGTGCTAATCTATGTATGGGAAGATGCAAGAATCTGGGGTCATTAAAATTCTTCCTGAGATATGCATCTTAACTATCTAGGGGCCCATATATCCAAAACACAGATACTTCATCCTGTTTTTCATCCTGAATTCCTTTCAGGGTATGCTGAATGTCAGGGTCTGCAGCAGCTAATGACTTGATCCTTGTAGAACTGGATGTGGGGAAACATTCTTTGTTTTACAATACATACACATACATACACAATACATAGACATACATACACATACAGACAGATGCAAGCAGAGATCTTAGAGCTTTTGTTTAAAAATGTTTAGCCATGAGAAATGTATGATCATATAAAATTCACTAGTTCATGAAAGAACAGTTGGATTGAAATTGTGTTTCCTGCAGATGGAATAAGTTTACCTGCTCAGATGGCTAAAGCTTTTTACTAGTACTCAATATTTGTGAAGAAGACTTTTTTTTAAAATAAATTTTATTTATTTATTTATTGGCTGCATCGGGTCTTCGTTGCGGTGCTCGGGCTTCTCGTTGTGGGGGCTTCTCTTGTTGCGGAGCACGGGCTCTAGTAGTTATAGCACGTGGGCTCAGTAGTCGTGGCTCGCAGGCTCCAGAGCGCAGGCTCAGTAGCTGTGGCACACGGGCTTCGTTGCTACATGGCATGAGGGATCTTCGGACCAGGGCTCGAACCCGTGTCCCCTGCATTAGCAGGCGGATTCTTAACCATTGTGCCACCGGGGAAATCCCTCAAGTACACTTCTTAAATGAATGATCTTGTCTAATTGGAATGTACCACATAATGACCACTGTGATTCTAGATGGTCTTAGTAAGATTTTGCCATTTTTGTAGATATTGACAGCTTCTGGGACCACAGTTCTTAGACACAGAATTAGCAGGTGTGCCACAAGGTGGTGTGCTTAATTCTTTGAAACTTGAGAATCCCGTTTCTTTAGCTAAGTCTTGGGTATCTCAGAGCGAAATTAATACCTAAGAGGAATGTGCCAGTGGGTTGGGGATTTTGTGGTGTTTTACAGCATGCCTGTTTGCATAGAACTCCTCTTTGGTTTTTTTTTGTTTTTTTGCGGTACGAGGGCCTCTCACTGTTGTGGCCTCTCCCGTTGCGGAGCACAGGCTCCGGACGTGCAGGCTCAGCGGCCATGGCTCACGGGCCCAGCCGCTCCGCAGCATGTGGGGTCTTCCCAGACCGGGGCACGAACCCGTGTCCCCTGCATCGGCAGGCGGACTCTCAACCACTGCACCACCAGGGAAGCCCTAGAACTCTTCTTGAGGTTGGCGGGTAAGGTTAGAGTTAGGTGGCAAGCACTCTAACGGCTTTTAAGTGCTTGACCTGTACCCACCAATTTTGTGGCTATGGCTTCTGAGATTCCTGTTAGCAATAGATCTATTATTCCTTTCATGAGAAGGTTTCTTTACAGTGGCAGACATCCTAATGGTTTTTAATAGTCTGACTTGTACCTACTTAGATTTTGATGTGCCATTGGTCAAAACAGTCGAATTTCTTGTCTTAATTTGTTCCCCCAAGTCCCACTCTGGCTTATGCTGTGGACTTACCTTGAGGCTTTGTGACTCCCCTAACAGCTGCCATCTTGCTTTCTTAGATTGAAGAGTACCCATTATTTTCCCCTGTCGAAATAATCCTCCCTAATTCAATGAGACTTACTGTTTCTGGCTGCCTGTGCCCAGTTCTTGAGACCTATGAGGACTTCCTGAAGGCAGCTCACCTTGTAGATGAAGCTGGCAACAAACTCAAATGTTGTGGTGCAGTAAGTCTCACCCAGAACAATCTGGAGTCTTTCACATCCTAATTTTCCACTCAGAAGGATGAGGACAAACAAACTTAAAGAGCTCAGAACACAAAATAAGCAGGGATAAACCCAAGAGAAGCTTACCAGAGATCCCGGAGAGTGGCTGAAGAGGCCGCAAACTAAAAGGGCTCTGTGGGTAACTTCACCTGTGTTTTGAAGCGGTTCATGGGATCTTCAGTAGCTGTCTTCAGGTCCCAACTCATTGCCAAAACCATCAGTTGACAAAACAAAACAACTTAGTAATGAGCTTGATGTCCTTTATTTACAGGAAAACAGTCCACGGATTGGGGGAGTACAATGCCTCACATGTAGTGAAGCGCTCTTCCTAAGGGATTTTGGCAAGAGCGAGTTTTATAGAGTTGAAAGAGGCAGTGCCAAAACAGGGCATGATTGGCTACGAGGTCGGGGATTTCCTTATAAGGCTAGCAAGTCCTGTTTTCTAAGGTAAATTGCTAAAGCTGAGCTGGAGGATAGTGATTGGTGTATGATAAAATTCCTTGACAGGTGTTTCCTATAAGTGCTGGCTGATTTAGGTTTAGGTTTGTGATGTGGGCCCGGCCACCCGGGTGGGCTTCACTATATGGGTCCTGATATCTGAATCACCTTTATCAATAGGTACAGCAATAGTGTTTGCTGTAGCATAACTTCCCCTTTGGCTGGTTAAGAGGGAATTAAGGACTGCATGATTGTCCATAACAATCCTAACTAATGGGTTTAGACTAGTTTGTCTTTCGAAGCTGAATTTGTGTCACTTATGATTTTTGTTAGGGTCTAAGGCAAGTTTTGAGCCGTGTTTGTCAGTGATATTATCCCTAATGGGGGAATTGCCAGTTACATAGTATGCATGAAAACAGAGTTACTTATACCTTCTGGGAGTTTTGTTTTGTTTTGTATTTTGTTTGGTTTTTTTGCAGTACTCGAGCCTCTCACTGTTGTGGCCTCTCCCGTTGCAGAGCACAGGCTCCGGACGCGCAGGCTCAGTGGCCATGGCTCATGGGCCCAGCCGCTCCACGGCATGTGGGATCTTCCCGGATCTGGGTGCGAACCTGTGTCCCCTGCATCGGCAGGCGGACTCTCAACCACTGTGCCACCAGGGAAGCCCTCTGTTTTGTTTTTTAATAAGCTTGGGTGCACTGCATTTTGAAGGTTTCTGGGTTGTATTTTTTCCAGAGAAACAGGATCCACAGGAGGGATGGTACCTCTAAATATGTAAAAGTGTCTCACAATTATCCTGAATACACAGGATAAATCAGTGTGTGGCAGATCGGTGTAAGCCTATCCACATAAAATGGAGTACTCTAGTTGGAAGTAAACTGTACTGGACGTATAAGTATCATTTATCACAACAGGGGTAAGCCAGTTTGGTGTCCTTCGAGGCAGACAAATTTTTGAGTGGAACTACATAGTTCAGCAAAGCAGGGTGTTTTCTGAAGAGGACGAACTGACTGTCGTGGTCAAGAAAGCCTCAATAATGTTGCCTACTCCTGGTTGGCAGGTCTCGCTGATGGTATTATAATAACCTTAGCAAAAGCCTTCTGATAATGTGAGGTCAAGGTCCATTTTTATAAGGCTGAAGGTTGGGATTAATGATATGAGGGAAGCTTAAGTGCCAGAAGGGGCCTATAAAAGGGAATCTGTCTTCCGAGATGTTTAAAGGAAGTGATATTATATTAGTGTCAGCAGGGTCTGGTGGAGGATACTAGATCCAGCAATCAGTTAAATTCAGAGCAGCACCTATGAGTGGGAAAAACATATAGGAGAGTTTTCCCTGAAGTGGCAGAAGAGGGCAATAGGGGTTCAAAAATAATAGGATGAAGATAAGGGAGATCACATATCGTTCTGGAGGGTGTAAAAGTGTCTTAATAGGTAATATTAGAAGGGCAATAGAAGGTAATATTAGAAGGGCAAAGGGACAGAAAAAGAATGTTGAAAAATGAGAAAATTAATCTCACTCTGTCATCTTGGGTGGAACCTATCCCCTTCCGAAGACAGCAGCTTTTGTTGTCTCAGGGAGAAGTTGCCCACTTCCGCTGTTAGAGGCTTCTGGAAGATTCCTAACAATCCTTAGTCTAAGGTCTTCTGATGAAATAGATGTCCAGTAGTGTGGGAGGAAGTGATGTATATCTTTTAAGTTAAACATTTTATATACTGAAAAAAAATCTAAGTATCAATACCTTGGAGTTTTACTGATATATCAGTTGTTAATAGTACCAACAAGAAAGTTTTCACTAAGGGTCAATGGAAGTTTTATTTCTGTTGCCTATTTCAGAAGACCAGACCTCCAGGTGGCAGATCACACGGAGGATGTGGTCATAAAGTTGGAGATATTTTATGAATCTCCTGGAATATTCAGTCACATTAGCTTGTAATAGAGTAGAACCTGGGATTGGAAGTGAAATTCCCAAATGCATGAGGCAGTTTTTTATTAACATATAAGGAGGAAACTTGTGGATCCTTGAGTGGTTTATCATCATCGGGCTAATCGTAGTACTTTGGGCCTGGGAAGTCTGAGGGTTTTTGAGAGCTTTAATAATTAAAATTTTAGAATTCTGTTAATTTTCTTTATTTTTTTCTGAGTTTGAATATGGTATGTACAGAGGAATTTCTGAGTAAAATGTAATATTTTAAAGGATTTTAAAATGGCAATACCAGCAAAATGTGTGTCCCTGTTACTGGAGAGATACCTTGGGATTTCCCATATCAGGAGTGGGAAACCATTTCACTCAGCTCTCCAGCAAGCAGAGGCCTCAACCCACCCTAAGAATACACAACAATAACCAGAACACACTCATTGCCCATTTGGAGATGTTTAAGGGGACCTCGAGGCTCTGGTTCCTATTTCCTACCTTTACAGACTTTCAGGATTTGTGAGATTACAGGTAGGACATGCCTCAGCAATACCTCTTACCATTTCCCCACTACTGTTGGTTCAGTGCTGTGGCCAAACCATCTCTGCTATTAAGGGTGATACCATGAAGTGTTTTTGCTAAAATCTGTTTTTATCATGGTTATCTTAGATAATGGCAAAGCATCTCAAGGTCTTTTAAGTCACCATTTATTTTATAGAGGTTCCTAGAGAGGTCAGGAAATCTTCTTCTAAACCATGAGGACATCATGGAATTAACCTAAAATCACATATTTACTACCAGTATGAAATATCCTCTTTTATATTTTGTCAGTTAGTCTGAGCAAGGGCAATTAAGTTAGCTATCAGAACTGATTTAATTTCTATGAGAAGCTTATATTTCAAGGGGACATTTAAGTCCATAATATCATACCCTATTTAGCAATTTTTTAGTTTTACTTTTCCTGTTTGAACCATTAACAAATACAACTAAATCATAGTTATTTAAGAGTCTCTAGAAGGTCTGTCCAGGGCATAGATAATCTCCTAAAAGGCATAAGCAACCATGGGGGTTTTCTGTTTCAGGTGAAGGAAGGAGTGTGACTTACAGCTTGCAAAGTGGATATGTTTTGGTTATTGGATCTAAGCAATAGGACTTTCATGAGTCCTATGTAACTGAGTCAGTACCTCAAGTGCCTGTCCACAAATATTTTGAACAAAAAAGAAAAATGGTTTGTGAATCCAGAATCCTGGAAAAATGTTTGGAAGAGAGTCATTGCATCAGTCTTTGTGCTTAAATGTATGTTTCTTTTAACTTGAAATGTATTCAATCATTGAAAGATATAATTACCATATTTAATTATGCATAACTAACATAGGAAGATAAACTCTTAATTTGTTAAGTTTATCACCATTATTTTTACAGTTTGAACTTAATTAAAAGGTAGAAAAATTTATTCTTATTGTTCTTTCTTGTATAGAATTGAGAAGCAAATCTTCATATTCCCTAGTGGCCATTTCAGGAAACCCAAAGATAGTTTAGGCATAAAAGACATTTTAATAATTTTATTATTCTGAATTTGGAGCCTAGATTTGGGAGAGGCGAAATCAAGGCTAGCTGTCAGAGGAGATAAGGTGTAAGTCATAAGTATCTAAAGACAAGAAATATTTATAATCAACACTGTAAAACTACACTAGATTATACCAAGGCTAAAGCTGTATTGGGGGAAAAAAGACAGCAGCAGGGCCTCATATAAGCCAGTAGAGGAGGATGTTTGTTCATTTCTGAGATTTGGATGACATTCGTATTTTGTCTGTGTTCAGACATGATTACACAGTGGTCTTGGTTTTGTCTCACTTCGTTACCATCATAGAGGGGCCTTGTCAGACGTTGGTGTGTGAATTTCTCTATGCTCACAGAAGAACAGGCTGAGCCTTGAGTGCCAGGCCAGCTTCCATATGCCAGGGGCTGTTTTCCTCTTTCTCATCAGTGACATAGACTCTGAGAGGACTGTCTTATCTATATTTTAAGTGTCAGCTGTCAAGCCTTACAAGGAGCCCCTTCCATGAAATCTGAGTGTAGCAGTTTTGAAATAAGATTTTGAAACCCGGGAGTAAGTATGGGTCAAATCTGGACCTCAAGAAGAAGCCTGCAGGGTTTTTAAAAACTCATCTGGGCCCCTTTATCTCCAGTCAAATTTGTAAGAAATAAATCAGCAGCTAAAGCATCACTTTGCATTGGGGATTTTGCTGACCACCACGACCCCAACCCACACACATTTTGTTTACTCCCATCCAAATTTACCATTTTGGACTTTGTGCTCCTGATACAAACTTTCATAGACATTTTACTTAGTGATAAGTGTTTACGTCCCAGATCCGCAACTATACAGCTCAAGCAAAAGAACGTCTCTCATTCATCTTATTCAGGCCTTGGACAAAAGCCTGAAATTAAGCAGGTGCTCAATATTGTTTAATCGATTAGTGAATTATTAATGAAAAACATTTAAGCAGAAGACTCAACATAAAATGTAACTTTGAAAACTTCTCTATCCACAGGAAGTATGTTGAGTAAAAAGCAACAAACGAGGAAGACTTAAGTCCGAAGTTCTTCCCTGGGGACATTTCACAAAGTGGACAAAATCTGATCAATTCCTCAGGAGTCGCTGCCAAGTTCCTTTACCTGGTTTTTAATTTTTTAAAAAAAATTATTTATTTATTTTTGGCTGCATTGGGTCTTCGTTGCTGCGCATGGGCTCTCTCCAGTTGTGGCGAGCGGGGTCTACTCTTCGTTGCCATGCATGGGCTTCTCATTGCAGGTGGCTTGTCTTGCTGCAGAGCACAGGCTCCAGGCGCGCAGGTTTCAGTAATTGTGGCTCGCGGGCTCAGTAGTTGTGGCTCGTGGGCTCTAGAGCGCAGGCTCAGTAGTTGTGATGCACGGGCGTAGTTGCTCCATGGCATGTGGGATCCTCCCGGACCAGGGATAGAACCTGTGTCCCCTGCATTGGCAGGCAGACTCTCAGCCACTGCGCCAGCAGGGAAGCCCCAATGGTTTTGTTTAAAAACCTTTCACCAATACTATTTGTTTCCCACTAAGTGGTTGTCATCTCCCATCTTGTTGATCCTTAAAATACACCTTCCCATGAAGTGTTTCTGGGAAGGTATATGAAGGACAGAGGACCACTTCCCATTAAATTCGAAATGATTTGTTTTTATCTTTAAAAACATTTAACAGGGGATCTACCCTCTTAACAAATTTTTGAAGATGACACGATTGTATACGTAGAAAATCCCAAAGAACTTACCCAAAAACTCAAAATAGAATGAAATACTTACATATAAACTTCAAAAACTGTACACATTCTGTATACAAAGAAATTTTAAATGCTGATTAAAGAAATCAGAGAACACCTAAATAAATGAAGAGATACACTATACTCAGGGATTGGAAGAGTTATAATAAAGATGTCAGTTCTCCCCCAAATTGATCTATAGATTTCACACAATTCCCAGCAAAATTCCAGCAAAAAAAATTTTTGGTAGACATAGAAAAGCTTATT
Source organism: Tursiops truncatus (assembly GCF_011762595.2). NCBI lineage: Eukaryota > Metazoa > Chordata > Mammalia > Artiodactyla > Delphinidae > Tursiops > Tursiops truncatus. The sequence continues at coordinate 31,457,715 of NC_047055.1, forward strand.
CTAAAATGTGTGTGGAGGGACTTCCCTGGCGATCCAGTGGCTAAGACCCTGCACTCCCAATGCAGGGGGCCTGGGTTCAATCTCCAGTCAGGGAACTATATCTCACATGCTGCAACTAAGAGTTCGCATGCCGCAACTAAAGATCCCGTGTGCTGCAACTAGGACCCGGCATAGCCAAATAAATAAATAGAGATTTAAAAAAAAAATAAAATGTGTGTGGAAAAGCAAAGGACCTAGGATGGCTAAAACAATTTTGAAAAAGAAAAATAAAAAATCACTAGACTTGATGTTAAGGCTTATTATGCAGCTATAGTCATAAAGATGGTGTGGTATTTATTGGCAAAGGGCTATATACATAGATCAGTGGAAATTAATAGAGAACCCCCAGATAGACCCCAGGGTTAAGGATGAAGGCTGGTGGGTGTGGCTATTAAAGGGGTAGCACTAAGGAGCATTGATTGTGGTGGTTGTTCCATGACTCTACAAGATACAATTGCACAGAGTTATACATATATACACATACACATACAAATGAGTGCATGTAAAACTGGTGAAATATGAATAAGCTCTATGGATTGTATCAATGCCAATTTCCTGGGTTTTTTTTTTTACTCTTTTTCAGTTCCTGTTTTTTATTCTTTAAATTGCAGTAATAACTGACATATAACATTGTGTTTGTTTTAGGTGTACAGCCTAATGATTCAGTATTCGTATATATTACAAAATAATCTCCACAATAAATCTAATTAACATTTGTCACCACACGTAGTTACAAATCTTTTTCCTGTGATGAGAACTTTTAGGATTTACTCTCTCAGCAATTTTCAAATATACAATACAGTGTTATTAACTATAGTCACTGTGCTGTACATTACATCCCCAGGACATGTTTATTTTGTAACTGGAAGTTTGTACCTTTTGACCCCCTTTACCCATTTCATCCACCTGGTGTTTGATATTGTACTATATACATATACACCTCATTTTATTGCAATTCGCAGATAGTGCATTTTTTACAAATTGAGGGTTTGTGGCAACCCTGCATCAAGCAAGTCTATCAGCACCATTTGTCCAACAGCATTTACTCACTTCAGGTCTGTGTGTCACATTTTGGTAGTTCTCATAATATTTCAAACTTTTTCATTATTATTATATTTGTTATGCTATCTGATCAATGATGTCACTATCGTGACTTGCTGAAGGCTCAGATGATGGTTAGCATTTTTTGGCAATAAAGTATTTTTTAATTAAGGTATGTACAGTTTTTTTTAGACATAATGCTGCTGCAAACTTAACTGACTACAGTATAGTGTAAACATAACTTTTATACATACTGGGAAACCAAAAAGTTCACTTTATTGCGGTGGTCTGGAACTGAACCCACAATCTCTCCAAGGTATGGCTTTATTGCTATATAGGACATTATTACTGGTGAAACTGGACGAAGGGTGCATGGGACCACTTGTTCACTTTTTGACACTTCCTCTTAACTTATAATCATTTCAAAATAAAAATTTTAAGTGACCCCCTCCCCCCAAAAAGCCATGTCACTTATTCAATTGTACCCACCTAAAACAAATGCTACAAACTCATCATAAGCTCATTTATACCAGGTTTTGTAAATATTATTTTGTCTAAATGGCAAATAATTTTTTTCCCTTCTTTTCACAATCAAATTCAGATGTGGGTCATCCTACTACAAAACTGGTCTAAACTCTTAACAAATGTCAATGGCACAAAAGACGAAAAGAGCAACAGATTGTTCCTGTGTCTTACATTTTAAAGGCAGAACAGGGACTTGACAATCAAATGCAATGTGTAAATTTTTATTGTATCCTGGATTAAAAAGAACATCTTTAAAGATACTTTTGCATATAACAAACCCACAGGTATCATCATTCTCAGTGGTCAAAAGCTGAAAGCATTCCCTCTAAGGAACAAGGCAAGGATTCCATTGTCACCACTTTTATTCAACATAGCTTTGGAAGTCCTAGCCACGGCAATCAGAGAAGAAAAAGAAATAAAGGGAATCCAAATTGGAAAAGAAGAAGTAAAACTGTCACTGTTTGCAGATGACATGATACTATACCAAAGAAAATCCTAAAGATGCTACCAGAAAACTACTAGAGCTCATCAATTAATTCGGTAAAGTTGCAGGATACAAAATTAATACACAGAAATCTCTTGCATTCCTATACACTAACAATGAAAGATCAGAAAGAGAAATTAAGGAAACAATCCCATTTACCATCATATCAAAAAGAATAAAATACCTAGGAATAAACCTACCTAAGGTGGCAAAAGACCTGTAGTCTGAACAATATAAGATGCTGACGAAAGAAACCGAAGACCACACAAACAGATGGAAAGATATACTGTGTTCTTGGACTAGAAGAATCAATATTGTTAAAATGACTATACTACCCAAGGCAGTCTATAGATTCAATGCAATCCCTATGAAATTACCAACAGCATTTTTCACAGAACTGGAACATAAAATTTTTTAAATTTTGTATGGAAACAAAAAAGACCTTGAGTAGCCAAAACAATCTTGAGAAAGAACAGAGCTGGAGGATTCACACTCCCTGACTTCAGACTATACTACAAAGCTACAGTAATCAAAACAGTATGGTACTGGCACAAAAGCAGAAATATAGATTAACAGAACAGGACAGAAAGCCCAGAAATAAACTCACGCTATGAACCTAAAATTGCTCTAAAAATAAAGTCTACAGGAATTCCCTGGCTGTCCAGTAGTTAGGACTCCACGTTCTCACTGCTGAGGGCATGGGTTCAATCCCTGGTCAGGGAACTAAAATCCCACAAGCTGTGTGGTGTGGCAAAAAAAAAAAAAAAAAGAAAGTCTACTAAAAAAGGCAATTCTTTGTTGGTTTCATTACTTTTTGAGAATCAGCATTTGCTTTTTATGTTCATTGGTTAATTATAGGTTTTAAGTTGGATATTTACCTCCTTTGCCCATTTTTCTAAAGGAACTTTCTCTTTCATAGATTTGTTAGTGCTTTGAATATATTAGTGATTTTAGCCCTTTATTTGGAGGAAAGAAGAAATGGTGTGTTCAGGCCAATTGCTTTATGTGAACACTTAACAGACCAAAGGTGCATTCCTACAGACTGTGGGCCTTGTGCAGTGAACCACCCAAGAAACCAGCTCTTTTTTTGAATAAAGGACAAGATGGAGTAAGCCTTTTCTCTTGCTTCAAAGGCATTTCAAGGCATTTGGGACGTAGTTACCTACAGAGAAGAACTTTTGTACTTGGAAGGAAACAATGTAGATAAGCATTGGAAATATAAGGTAGAAGATAGGTCGTAAGATACAGTCATCCCATCTCATCAGTTACCCTGGCATATGTTTGCAGAAGACTTGTCTTTTATTTATTCGTAAAAGGTGTCCTTATATTAAGAAAATCCATGATATGGGCACCATAGACCAAATGTTTGGGTCTCCTCCAAAATTCATATATTGAAACCTAATCTCCCAGTGTGATGGTATTAGGAGGTGGGGCCTTAAATTATAAGGGTGAAGTCATGAATGGGATTAGTGCCCTTATTAAAGAGCCTCCAGAGAGCTTCCTTGCCTCTGCCACCATGTGAGGCTACAGCTAAAAGACAGCCATCTACGAACTAGGAAGTGGGCCTTCAGCAGACAGTGAATCTGCCAGTGCCTTGATCTTGGACTTCCAGACTGCCTAACTGTGAGAAATAAATTTCTGTTATTTATGTCACCCAGTCTATGAATGGACTAACATATGGGACTAAACTTTTTTCCTTGGTCATCTATATTTTACTTTATTATATTTATTTATTTATTGCAAAAGCAGAATTGTCACATTTATCATTCTTTCATTTTATGTCTCTGGGGTTTGTATCATACTAAGAGAGGTCTTTCTTATTCTTAAGACTATAAATACAAACTATTTTATAGTATCACCATGCACTTCCTCAAAGGACTACATTTCATATTACTCATTCACACAAAACCTTGAAATGGTACCATGAACAACAGGTTGTCAACTAGGGATGATTTTGCTCCCACCACGGAACATTTGGCCAGGTCTGGAGACATATTTTATCTACACACTGGGGGTGTGCTACTGACATCTGTGGGTAGAGGCCAGGGATAGAGCTAAACCCCTGCAATGCACAGGACAGCTCCCTCCCACCTCCAACAAAGCATTATCCAGCTCAAAATGTCCATATGGTGATGAGGTTGAGAAAACCTAACGTAAACCATCTCTCTTCCCTGGTTGTTCTGATACCCACTGTTTCGATCTTCTGTATAAAATCAAACATTGAAAAGAGTGAATGAGATGGAAGAGAAAGAAAAAGGGAGAAATTGGATAAGGAAATTTTGGTAAGTTGGAGAAAACCATCTCACCCCACTGATCGTATCCTTAACTCAGTCAGCCCCTGTAATTCAGCTGCAAAAGCTTAAATTTAACAAACATCATTATAAAGTACACCAGAAAAAGAGTTAGAATATTGGAGGAAAAAACCTGGCAAACATTACTGGCATACTACTAAGGGACAGAAGCATGAAGAGACTAATTATTATGTAAATGCCTTTATTTGAACTAATACATTGCTACCAGATTACATCACTTTTCAGAGTTAGAGTAACATTGTGATCTTGAAAACTATAGCAAACAGCTTGACAAAGCAAGAGTACATTAAGTCCTACATATATGTTTATTTTTTAGTGACCGCATCTCCTTGTCTTAGGTGTAAAATTAGAAAATTTATTATACACTTAGCATACTTGGCCTACCGTATCCTGCCTAAATTCTGAGCCCACTCTCTCCTCAAAAGTGTCATATTCAACAGCACTTTAAATCTAAAGAGAGAGTTTGATGATACAGGTTTTAAAACAAATAAGCATATATTGAACCAAGTGTTTTAAGACAAAATATGTCAATTGTTTACAGCTTCGGTGTGAGAGGGAAGATGGAAATTCAAGGTACATTTTTCTTCTACCTATAATGTATGTTTTTTACTTACTTGAAGACCCCTTAAAAAAAGTAGCAAAATCAGCAGTCTTATTTAATGTAATCAAAATATTCTTAAATGTACAAAAAAGGATCATGTAGAAAGAATACTGTAAAAAGATACTGATTTTTAAGAATAAACGAATATGAAAAGCTTCTATTACATTCTACACAGCCAGTTACTTCTGTAAATTTTCAGTACTAGAGAGATAAGCGAAGGATACTCATATCCAAATACCCTCTGACCACAGTTCTTGAATAAGAACTAGCATACTGGATGAAAAGCAGAATTATTGTCTAATAATATTCATATCCAATCATCTAAGCAAGTCCCAGGAGGTGGACATTCTAAGAGGGAAACAGAAACAGAGAGAAATACGTACAGCAATGGGAAACGTCAAGGGCAGCGATCTAGGAGGAGCAAGTAAATGATTTGGCTATGACCACATTTCAGGTGGGCATGACAAATCCACCTTGACTACGGGAAAGAGGAGTTGTTATTAAAACTCTTTCCCCTGAGGGCTCCCATGATGAGCTTAGTCTTGTTAAAAGTCCTTTAAATAACCAATGGTTCCTTAAGCCATGAGCACTTCACCTGGAAATTGCTGACCTGCTAATCATGCACTTGGGAGCAAGGTTGTTTTTATTCAAATTGGTTATTTTACACTCTCTTCATTCCCCTGCCCATCAAGCATGCAAACACAGTCATGACCATCTTGGGCTTTACTTCCACAAGGTCTTCCGGGAGAGCGTACACCCTGGCTCCAATTCTTCTAGCCATTGACACTGCGTACCTATTTTTGGAGGAAACAATAATTAAGGTGAAATTCTGGTCAGTCAAGGGCACAACATGAGACATCTATTTCCTCTTATATAATCATTTGTCTAGGACGCAAAACTTCTATAGTGAAAATTCAAATCGGAATGATTTCATTTTTCGTTATTTTGTTTTCTGTTTTATTTTGTTTGCGAGGTCACTTATAAGTGACACCAGATTTTTAAGCTCTACTATTTTGGGCTGATAATATTTATTCACTCTTTTTCTACAATATAAAATGAGAAATAATTTTGGAGCACTGATTTGATATGAAAAAAATAGTTTTCTAGAATATATAATTACCCAGATTGATATTCTCGTTGAGCATGTAATAAGATAATAGTAACTCTCATGAGATCTTAGAGATTTGGGGTGGAAAAAATTATGCCAGACGCAAAATACAAGTTGGTAGATGCAGTGAATACTTCCAAATATTCAAAGGAGGGGAGAGAGCCTACATGGTACATGGCCAGAGTGGCCGAAGCAAGGAATGCAAAGTGTAGAGAAAGGAAGGGAGAAAAGAACATGACATGTCCAGCTGGGGAAATCTGCAGGAGCTTCCCTCAATTAATACACAAGGCATTTCTAGGTGTTCCGTAACAGGAATCTTTAAAGATGATCAAGCATCTGGAAAAAGAAGCCTCAGGAGTTCTCTATAAATTATGGATATTAAATCTTTATCATATTACGCTACAAATATTTTTTTAAGGAGGGCAGAAATGACGTGCTTAACCACGAAGTTTTGCAGTAATGTTTCTTAGCTATCCTGTGAAGCCCAGCTGGGGGCTGATTTTCAGTGTGTACTGGGAAAGTTTTCATGGGTTACCCGTGAAACCAGATCACAGTCTAGGTCTTTGGAGAAGGGAAGAGACAGGTGGAAAAGACCTCAATACTGTTGAAACACAGGAAACTTTCAAGGCACAGTTCCACCTGAGGGTTTAGCATCCTACCCACTTAAGGGACCAAGATAATAAACTCAACATACATAGTAAATTGGTCTATGCAAGTAAGAGAGACATCACTAGATAATGCGTGTTAAAAGAGTGCGACAGAAGAATACTCTTATCAAAGCCATGGTTATTCTTAGCTCATCTTTCACTTGTGAGTTTGCAGCTAAGTTGCATTAAAACATACATTATTTCTGTAATCTACTAAAGCAACGACTGACTGAGCACCTACCTACTAGGTCAGGTGCAACGCTAGGCTCTTACAGATTTTATACATTTCAAAATCTCCAAGGTAAGTATTATTATTATTATTATTATTATTTGCAGTACGCGGGCCTCTCACTGTTGCGGCCTCTCCCGTGCGGAACACAGGCTCCGGACGCGCAGGCTCAGCGGCCATGGCTCACGGGCCTAGCCACTCCGCGGCATGTGGGATCTTCCCAGACCAGGGCAAGAACCCGCGTCCCCTGCATCGGCAGGTGGACTCTCAACCACTGCGCCACCAGGGAAGCCCTCCAAGGTAAGTATGATCGAGCCCATTTTACTGATGAGGAATCTGAGGCTAGAAGAGGTTTCCCCCAGGTGACATCATTCTCAAGTGGCAGAACCTGAATGAGAATGCAGGTCTGCCTGACTATAACGCCTGTGCTCTTGCCAGGATATTATGCAGCATCCCTTACTTGGCATTATTGTGCTTGTCATCTTCTGTTAGATTGCCGCTCTTAACAAGGTCATAGTTTATGCAGCCTGGCTGGATGGCATCAATTAAATCCACAACTGCCAAACTGGAGCTGATCGTCTTGTCCTAGTGTAAAAGGACAATACATCTGAGAATTTCAATGTGTACAAATTAACGTGGATTACCTATATAAAGCTGCCAGAAACAAAGTCCAGTGAATTAAAAAAGAATCACGCCATTGGCCCAACAATGATTCTCACTCGCAAAGAAACCAAAAGTTAGCCTTCCAAATTACAGATACTTTCTAGAGCAAACAGTGTTTAATAGTCAAACATGGAATTCTTACCTTAAAACTCTGAATGGAAGTTGATTTTCCAGCTTCACTCAATGTTCTGTTCACCCAGCTTACAATGATGTCATCATTAGCTTTCTGACCGTCTCCAAGATCTTCCAGGACATTGAGGGTATATCTAAAAGAAGCAGAAGAAAAGGTCCTGATCTACTTCATGAGAAAAAATTCAATTAGAAACATGCTTTATCTTTAATTTCTTCTCTTTAGGTTTAGATTTCATGGAAAGAGAGTTGCACTGTATGAAAAAAAAACAACCAACATTTCAAGTAGTAGTGGCTTGCCATTGAGCTGCCTTTTGCACTGGTGGGGGGAAGATTCTCAGTGCTTTAATGAGTAAGCCCAACAGTCTACTGCAGTCTCATTTTGTACTAGTCCAACCATGGTAAGGACTTAAAATAAGCTGTGCTTTGGCTGGTACCCAGTTATAATGAATGCTTTTCAGCATTACAGTTAAGAGATCTTTCTCAAATGTATACATGGGGTATTCATAATTTTTGCTATTTTTAGTCACCGACACTAAATGAGGCTCAAGTCTGTCTGTCAGGCTTCCTATGCAAAAAGGGAAATAGTCACAGTTCTGCTGCCTCACTTTCAAGAAGCCATCTCTCATTGGCCATCCAACATATATTCATTACTTAAGCTCACTTCAGAGTCTAAACACAGAAATTTCAAAGATGTAGTCCTCGATACATTTGCTTAAAAATAATAAGGACTAGATCACAGACTTGTATTATAGTGAAGCTTAAACAGCTAAAATTGTGTACCATACCTTCTCATCAGCTGCCAGACTAGAGCTAAAGTCAGGGTTTGGTTCCCATCATTCAGGTCTTGCCCTCCAATGCCAACCAGGGAGAATTTGGCAGGATGCTTCCCTAATTCAACAGCATAGTTGCAGTTTTCTAGCTGCAAACACACAAAAGCAAATGCTTAAAAGATTTTTCACTTGTTTAATCTGTATATGGACGTGTGCACAAAACTAAGACACAGTTCCTTTCCTTAAGAAGCTCAGAGCCAACGAGTTTCCCAAACAAAAGAAACAAATTGTGAATTAAAAGTCTGTAAGAAATACGTGCAGCAACCTAATTATCTACCTTTTTCATGTTGGCTCCAAGTTTCGGGTATGGAGGTTTATTCACCTTACTCCAGTCAACAGGAACTTTAATTCGTTCGTATAACTGTAAGATTACCAGGGCATCTTGCAGGTCACTAATGATTTAAAAAGAATTTGATCAATGCTTTCAGACAGCTGGGCCTATGTTTCCTTAAAAACAATAACACTACACTGTCAAACAAGATATATAAAACCATAGATAATACCCAAGACTCCTATTTTTTTAATCAATCTGTGCTGAAAGTAGAGCTAACACCATCCAATTCTCTTAAAAATATTTATTGAGAGCTTATCGTTTGAAAAGTACTGTTCTAGAAGTTGGGCACATAGGACAAAAATCCCTGGCCTTTAAATCAGAGAGAGAGAGAGAGAGAGAGAGAGAGAGAGAGAGGGACAGAGAGAGGGAAGAAACAAGTATATGGATAATATGATTTGGGGTGTATTTAATTGCTATGAAAAAAAAAAAAAGAACGAGGTTAGGGGTTAGGTAGTGGTAGGTGGTGGTCAAGATCTGAATCAGTGGCTTGAATATAGCAAGGGAATAACGCATTAGATGTGGAAAAGAACATTCCGGGCTGAGAGAACAGTGAGTACAAAGCCTTCAAGGCATCATGGATGGTCTGCTTAAGGCACCCTCTGGTCTCTGTTTCAAAATATAAATATCTATTCCCTACGGTGTTAGAAAGACATTTATACATTCTTTCACTTAATGTTAATGATCATGTAAAGAAATAATCTGGGCTTTTGTGTATTTGGAAATGAAAATGGGAGTCACCACTCAACATTTTCCAATATAAGTAATATGCTACAAACTAACATTTAGGAAAGGTTTAGAGCTGTAATTATTTGTGTAGCGTCCATTCATGATGTTCATAACTGTTTACAATAGCAGTAGGAAGGCTTACGCATAGAGATGGTTTACATGGGGATTAACACCGAGAGAGTTCATCCAGTTACGGAAGGTTCTTTCTTCACGAGTTTCTCCTATTAAAAATATTCACAATGTTTATATATTCACTAAATACCTTGTATATGTGCATATAACATCAACCCACATATAAGATTATTTTATTTCTTCTTTACAGATCTAGAGCTTTTTCTCCATTGTGAGTCTCTAAGCAGCCTCTCTAAATACATTCTCTCTAGATACATGCTTCTTTTTTAAACTGGATGAATTTATTTTAAAAGTAAAGAATACAACCTTATTAATAACCAGTTAAGCAATTTAGAGGTGTATGAAGTTTTTAAAATCTCCTCCTCTGTCTAATCCTTCTCCAGTATCTCCCCAAATCCCCATACCTCTAAAGTAACTGATGTTATCAGTTTAGTTTTTATTTTAAAAATTTGCTAGGGTCATATCATATAAACCTCTATACTCATATTAATCTGCATCTTCCCTCTACCCATTTAACAAATACTAAACTACATATATGTACTCCTTTTACATGCCTATATTAGAGCAACAAATTATTTGAAACTTCAAAAGCATAAAATTTAAAGATTTTATAGTAATGATAGTAGACATGCAATGAACTACTATTTACATTTGTTAATTTTTAAGTACTATACTTCATGCATATATAATCTGGCAAAGGTAAACTCTGCCTTTCCTGAACTTAAACGAATAATTACCATGCATTATTATTATTTTTTGAGTAGGTTAAGTGTGAAAGGAACTGGGGCCAGTTTCAGTTAGTCTGACTGGAAGAATGAAACATAAATATTGTAAACTTATAAATTTTGTGCAAATGTGTGTAAATTTTATGCATACAGGCATTTTTCTGGTGAGAGGTTAAAAAAGTGACCTAATTCTAAAATATTAAAATAAAACATTGGTTTACTAAGTGGCCTTAAACTAAGTGACCCTAGGCTAGCTTACTTTAAAAGTTCCCTTGTATCATTCCTTTCTATCAGCTGCCACTTTTTACTCAGCCCTTGGGACTACTTCTAGCAGACGGTTGCTAAAGGGGATAAGGAAACTTATTAAAGTCAAGATTATGAAATCACTGTGGCCTATGTATTTCTACTCTGTAGTCCCAAACATAATTTAAGAAACGTTTAGTTACCTTCTAATAGAGTCCAGTCAATATCCTGGTTCTCTGGCTTAGTTAGTGCCGGGTATTTATTAAACAGGTTAGCCACAAAGGCTAAGTTCAGTTTGGGGTTTCCACTGACGACATCAGCAGGGGTAACAAACTGTCTGCAACCTAATTTGTCTGCTTGTTGAAGCATGCTCTCGGCTCTCTTCAAATCATCTGTTTCCTGTTGAAGTAAAATAAGAAGACATTTTTTAAAAGACCATACTAAAAATATAGAAATGTTTTCCTACAATGGTAGGCTGGGTATACAGTTCTGTTTTCTCTTAGTCAATATATGGTACTTATTGTTTTGAATGCAAAAAAAAAAAAAAAAAAAAGTTGGCTGTGCTGGATATGCAGTACCTTGAAAATACCCTAGATGGCACCAGATCGTATATCTAAGGACAGAATACATTTAACTCAATAGAGATTACATCTCTCATGGCAAAATTCATCAAGAAAAAAGCAAAACCTGTTCAGATTTTTAAATTAAGCCCTAAAGAAGGTGTAAGGCTGAAAAAGATGATGGAATTATGAGAAAATATTTTAAAAATAATAACCAGGGATACCAGGTTCCGATAATTTTATTTCAAGTTTAAATTGCATATTTTAAATCGTTGTTTTTCTCTTCAACTATTTTTTGTTTGTTTTATTTTACTTTTCCACCCGGGAAGCAAAGTTGTCCATTTCTGTAAAAAAAAATACTTACTTTCAACTAATTCCTAGGACTCCTAACTTTTCTTCTTCTCCATTTTGCCTTTCTTTTCTTCTGGAAAGATGCATGCTGATCTCTTGACTAACGTATGGTTTGGTGAAGATTTTTAAGTTATAGATCTGATGATTTCAGACCAATGTAAAAATAGTTTCCCAGGTGCTCACCATTCCCACCTCCCACCAATAAAAGTTCCTCCTCCTGGAGCTGCAGGAGAAACAGTTGCTTTTGGATTATTCCTTTCTAGTGACCTGCCCTCCAGACTGTTCTTGGCAGCTACAACAGACATCTCCACCCCAGTCTACCCCAGGGCAAAAGTAGCTCTTCTGGAAAACAGTGTCATGTGAAAAGAAAAGGGATTTTATAACTGGGAGGAAAAAAGAGAGAAAGGGAACTTGAGGAATGTTACTTCTAAACCAACACGGTGCATGCAGATTGTATAGTTTGAGAGTCTTAACTCTGTCTTTAATGGGTGGTGGTATTTTTAGTTTTTTAATCTCCAGTGAGGTGCCTTGACTGTCTGGGACTCCAGAACAATGTGTATTTATTGTGTTACCCTTCTCTGTTACCATCTGCAGAGCAATCAGTAACCACGAGCAGATGGGCAATTGAGTGGGATTCAGCCTTTCTTCAGGACTCTCTGTGAGCCTAGTGACTTCCTCTCACAGAGCCTATTTTATTTCTTGTAACCTATCAGTTGTTACTTTAATGCCCCTGGTTTATGCTATTTACCATCTTTATTTTAAAATCCCTTATTTATTGATCATCTTGGCATTCCTAAACAAAAAGCATTGATAATATTGGAATAGAAGGAAGCTTTAAAATAGCCCAAAATTTAAAAAATTCAAATAGTTAAATACATTGTAGAATAGTGAAACAAAAAATAATCAAATAAAAAATATACATATGCAAAAAAGAACTTCAGCCCATACCTCACATCATATTCAAAATTAACCCCAAACACACACACACACACACACACACACAAATGTATAAACCCAACACTATAAATCTAAAACCCAAATGTAAAACTAAATGTAAAACCCCAAACTATAAAACCTCTAGGAGAAAACATAAGGAGAAATGCTTGTGACCTTGTGTTAGGCTAAAAGTTTTTAGATACAACACCAAAAGCATGATTCGTAAGAGAAAAAAATAACTAAATCTGACTTTGTCAAAATTAACAACGTCTGTTCTTTGAAAAACACCGGGACTAAATATTTGCAAATCACATATCCAATAAAGGACTTGTATTCAAAATATATAAAACACTCAAAACTTGACAAGAAGAAAACAAACAATGCAATTAAAATGGGTAAAGTGTTTAAACAAAGATATATGGATGGCAAATAACTACGTGAAAAGATGTTCAACATCACTTGTCATTAGGGAAATGCAAATTAAAATCACAATGAGACACCTCTACACCTGTTAAAATGATTCATGTTTAACCACACTAAGGTGTCAGTGAGCATGTGGACGTACTGGTACTTTCACGTCCTGCTGGCGGCAATGTGCGAAGGTACAACTACTTTGGAAAACAACTTGGCAGCTCCTTAAAAAAGTTAAACACACACATACCATACTACCCAGCCATTCCACTCCTAGGTATTTACCCAAGATAAATGAATGCGTATATGCATACAAAGACTTGTATATGAATGTTCAGAGCAGCTGTATTTGTAATAGCCCCAAACTGGAAACAATTCAAATGTTCATCAACAGGTGAATGGGTAACAAATTATAGTATATCCATTCACTGGACTATTATTCAGCAATAAAATAGGAATGAATTTATGATACATGCAACAACATGGATGAATCTCAAAATAATTATGCTGAGTGAAAGAAGCTAGATAAAATAAGAATACATACTGTATGATTCCATAAAATTCTCAAAAATTCAAACTAAACTTAAAGAAAGTAAATCAGTGGTTGCCTGGGATGGAGGAGTATGGGAGTATGGGGGCAGGGAGGAATTACAAAGGATCATGAGGAAACTTGATGTGGTGATGGATGGATATATATATATATATATATATATATATATATATACACACCCCTAAAGAAGATATAAGACTGAAAAAGATGAAGGACACTGAGAAACAAGGGGAAAAGCAAGAGGAAAGGCTCAGAGGTAAAATGAGTGTGTGTGTGGTGGGTACAGAGTAGTGGGAAATTGCACTGGTATAGCAGGGCCTTACATGATCAGCAGAACATTTCGGATTGAACTCTAGAGTCAACGGGGAAACCTTGAAGGATTCTGAGGAGGTAAGAGACAATGAAGGGAGTGCTTTAAGATCAACTAGGGAGGAGTGATAGAGACAGCTCCCTTAGTGCACAAGAGGGCCCCTTGTTCGTGCCAAGAGTGACCTGAACTGAAGAATTTCACAGTTAAAAACAGACAGAAATATAAGCACTACAAAGTCAGTTACAAATTCAGTTCTGATAAGGGCAGCATAAATGGTTTAGCCAGTGTAATCCACTCAATCCTACTGTGAAATATGCTAGAAATGTGGATTTTTAAAAACCAGTAGAATACATTCCACATCTAATGAGTACTAGCAACAACAGGATCCTAGAAAGTTGGGACTAAATAGTCTAGGCCAACTCTTTACTTCATGTATGAACAAAGTGAAATCCAATTTCGGGAAGGAACTTGTCCAAGGTCATTGAACAAATAAGTGATGTAATCAGGGAACATGTTCTGTGACAGTAATTCCCCAAACTGGATTTCAGGGAGCAGCAGTTTGTAAACATATTCACATTACTCTCAACACAGGAATATTACAGATGCATATATGAATATGTAGTCATTAAATCTATCACTGTGATTGTAATCCAAATACTTGGAAAACGTTAGTCTTTAGTGCTTATTTCCCCACACTTGCTTTGAATATTTTATGCCATCCATATGAACCAATGCCACCATAATTACGGAACTCACGAATAAACTGTTAACATAAATCAAAGCATCTTTCTGCCTCTGAATTACACCTACAGTAATAAATTTTAAAATAATGCTTAAAATTGTCAACACCACAACATGCAATTATAAAAATTCTTGTTATTTATAAGAAATTGACAACAACTTTGTAAGCTTGTAGAATTCAAAAGAACACCTATACTTACATTGAAACCTGACATGTTAATATCTATCCGTGGTTCACCTTCCTTTTGTCCTTTTGGTGCAATTTGATTGAGAAGATGAAAATAGGCTTTGGAATCCTACAAATGAATTGAAAATGTCAGTGCGATCACATTTATAAAGAATGAATGTATCCTATTGTCCCATGTTTGGAAGGATACTTGCATCGGATTTTGTGAGAATGTACGACACAAATCTCTATCTTCTAATTTAACAGCTCCTTTCCCCAGAAAAGTCCACTTTTCTGGCCTTAGGTCTGCCTTGAATATGGATGAACTGGATTTTGTCATGACTTTACAATTTATTGAAGTCATCAATACAATAATGCTAGTAAACACGTAACTAGTTCTGTACCTTCACTGAGTTACTGAAGTCAATAAGCTTGATAGATAAAACAAGCAAGAGAAAAAAGTAGGACAGGAGAAATCCAGGAAGCATAGGGAAAGAAAAAATAAACAGGTTACATCATTACAAAGCACAATATGTATATACCATAAGGTATGGAGAAGAGATTAGCTGTGTTAAAGATGTATTTAAGTGACAAAAATTTTAAAACGAGTTAACACTTGAGGTGGTGAAATAACATTAAACCCTTAATTATCTGAATATATTTAACCAAACAAGCTTCTCTTTGTTTTAAGCCCCTGAACTCTTTCATCACTTGAACACTTTCACTTGGAATCCCAATACCTAAAACAAAATGGCATTGCTCATACGGGGTGTGCACTGGGTGCATGCAGGCTGTGTGGACACTGCACAGAACAAAACGTGAAAACCACTGTACCAAGCGCAAACACTTAGGAGGGTCTTCAACACACATGTCAAATTGTACCAGAGGACAGGAACTGGAGTGAAGATTCCTTAATCATGTTATATTTGAAGATCACCTTCCCAGCTATGACAGTTTTCTATTACTAGGCCTTGACAGTCCAGACAGATTATAAAGGAATGTTTCTTGTGGTAAACCCTACGGATTATGTGCATCCTAATCCCCTGGAGAAGTTGTTCAATATGGAGATTGCTGGATCCAACCTCAGACCTACCAAGCACAGATCTCTGGGAGCTGCCCGGAGAGCTGCATCTTAAATGAGCCACCCCAATAAGTTTGATACACTCGCCAGAAACGATTCTAAGATCGGGGAGAATCAGGTGAGTGAAAGTCACTTCAGAGCAATTCATGGAATGCAAACCCAGATCATACCATTAGTGGGCATAGGGGTTATCTCCTTCCAAGGAGTAGTGCATTACAGTTGCACTGCTTTCGCTTACAATTACCTACTAAAGGTGCAGAAACAATTCGTAATCTAACCCTATGTACTTGAGAAAGACAGGTAAAGAGCAGACCCCACAGAGTCTGTACTTACTACCCTGAAAAGGGGCTGTACAGGTGAAAATCTGAACTTGAACATGCATTACCTAACAATCCTCTGCTTTTTAAAAATATTCAAAGCAGAATATTTTTTAAAAAAATATTCATTTGTACATAAGATTCCCTTTTATACATTTAAATTATGTGCTCCGAACATAAAATACATTTATGAATGGTTTTTGGGAACATATCTAATGTGTAAAGCAAAATATAGCTGGCTAAGCATGTTGCATAAATTAAAAGAAGAGGTGGGGTCAGTTGGTTTTATAATTTTGGGGCCATCCTTAATTTTCACTGATGAAATCAGTAATGCAAATATATCCCATTACTTTCTCTCACCACTGAATAAACTGATGTGGTCACAGACTATTTTCACAGCCCTATTGGCCAGTGACATCTGGTGAAGATCCTTGAGTTTGTTCCCTGTGTTCCAACATCCGGATTTTGGAGAGTCGAGTTGGTTAATGAGAATGCCAAGATATCTGCCCTGGTGATTTTGGCCCTGTCTCCCCGAGATGCCAGAGGCAACGTGTGGTAAATGAATGCTACCGATGTCTCCCGCCCTTGCGAGTTTTCCCTAGTGCTCGTGGTGAGCAGTGAGTGCCAAAATTCAACTCAACGCAAGAAATCTTTGTGGGTCTTTTATGTGCCAGGTGTTGTGTTAGAGGTGGGCTTTAGTAGGAGGGCGGTAATGCAAGGGCGGGGGCTGAGGTAGGAGACACAGACATAAATAAAAGTATGTAACTACCCTCAAGAACTCAGTGCCTGAAGGAGGGAGCACATGACAGAAGGAGACAGGGAATCCTGAGGCCCTTTCTCTTCCAGGTCTTTACTAAAAGGTACACTGAGGCCTGGGAAAGGCAGTTAGCAACAGAAGAGTCATGACTGCCTGTCCTTTCGTACTCCATGTTGAACAGTAGGTAGAATAGAAAATGTTAGGACTATAATATAATACTTTTTACCCCTTTCCGCAAAATGAAAGCTAGACTTGGCGCTAGTGCTCCTTACTTGGCTCCATCTCTCTACTGAAATCTACCGTCAGGGCCAAGAGGCAACAAGGCTGGGTGATAAACTCATAGGAATGACCCCCTCCTTTAAGCTGGCATGAAATCTCCCGAGTCATTATATTCCCCCAAAGTGTCGATAACTGCACAGTTACCTTGATGTCAGCACTAAAATTGTTGATTTTCTGCCAGCCTGAGTTTTCCAAATGAAAGTTTGCCCATCTAAGCAGAAGCTCTTCTGGAGATAATTTCATAAGCTCCTCCAAGGTCTCACCGTCTCGAAGTAAAGCAGCCAAGGCTATAAGGAAAAAACCCACAACCAATATATTCCATGTAACAGTTATTACAAGTTTATTGAGTCTTTTGACACTCTATTAAGTAAGTAAGAGAGGTACTAAAAGTACTGTGACCTAGTGCCTGGTTTTCAGGTACTCACAGTCTAATAACAAAGATAAATAAAAGTAGATAATTATGATACAGATAGAAACACTGTATTATGAGAATACACAGCAAATATATATTATAACATATTCTTTATTATTCTTCACATTCCAAATACCAAATGTTCTAGCTTTTAAGTTGAACATTTTCACATTATGTCATATATTTACATAAATTGTTCTTAAATAATATTAAAATCAGAGACTTGGGGGAGTATGTTTAAAATTTTGGAGCCCTTTACTTAACCTTCTGATTAAACGAGTATACAAACCCTAAGGTATTTATATTTAAGTATAACTAATTAACTCTTGAAGTGTTAAACCTACTTTTAAAGGAATAGAATTCAACTTTACATTTTCTATAGCATCTAACATGTAAAGGCTGCTCAATAATTTTTTGTTGTTGAATTGAATGCCTAGAAGAAGCCAAGGGTTTTCTGATAAATATTCCCAGAGGTAAGAGGTAGAAGCTTGGGTGTCTGTACGAAGCACTGTCTAAATTCAAGCACTGTTTTATGAAGAAGTTGTGTAGTCCTTATGCAATAACTACCTCCCATAAGATAAAAGGAGATTTACATTGAACAAGACTGAAACTGCCTGACTTCCAAAGAGGTCTAAGCGATATCT
The DNA here is from genome assembly GCF_011762595.2 of Tursiops truncatus. NCBI lineage: Eukaryota > Metazoa > Chordata > Mammalia > Artiodactyla > Delphinidae > Tursiops > Tursiops truncatus. The sequence goes on from NC_047055.1 coordinate 31,476,001, forward strand.
CTAACAGGCAAATTTCATCTTTCATGGACTCTGCTTCATGCCATGTCACTCTGGCACTGAGGGATTTAAGCAAGGGCAGAGGTAACATTCTTACTTGTGCAGAAGCCTCTGCTCAGAAGAGGCCAGCAATTAGAAAAATTTTATTTGTTTAAATATAGGCCCCTTTGAGTGGATTGAAAGTGTAAGTGTAATCAGAGCAGAAAAGAATACATATTAAGTTTGGGGACTTTGGGCAAGTTCCTTAAACTCTCTGGGCTTTCGTGCCTTTATTGTACAATGAATTCTAAAGTGCCAGACAAATGTTAATTACTACTAAAGAAGAAAGTTATAATTAGGCTATTTTCCTGAATAACACTATAACATTACCTTATGTTTAATTCTAGTTATCATCTAATCACCTCAATTAAGTGAAAGCATGACAGTCTGCATGACTAGAAAAAAATAACCAATAAACGACTTTCAAAATTATGACTGTGTTCCATTACCTTCATTCCTGCTTAATTCAATGTCAGCAAACAAACCGATCTTAATGATCTGCCAAAGCAGTCCCAAAACCAGATGAGGTTTCCCAGCCCGCAAATCTTCTGCACCAATATTCACAACGTGACACCCAATGGCAGAAGCAGAGTTCAGTGCCAAGTTCAAGTTTTCCTGCAAGACAGCCAATTTACAACACTTGCTTCTTAACCTTTCTGCGTTTTTGCAGTCTATTTCTCCCTTCACTGAAAATAACACTCAGCAAGGAAATTATGTCTTAATTTTACCCATACGTGATCCACAGAAAGCAATATCCAGGCTTTGGTGTTAAAAGCATAGCTAGGGTCTTCCCTGGTGGTCCAGTGGGTAAGACTCTGCGCTCCCAGTGTAGGGGGCCCGGGTTTGATCCCTGGTTGGGGAACTAGATCCCACATGCATGCCACAACTACGAGTCTGCATGCCACAACTAAGAAACCCACGTGCCACAACTAAACATGCCTCAATGAAGTTCCTACGTGCCGCAACTAAGACCTGGTGCCGCCTAAATAAATAAATATTAAAAAAAAAAGCATAGCTAAAACAAATCTAGCCTCATTGTTATTGTCTTTTTCAGATTTACAGGGGAAGTTAACTCGGTATTTTTATTTGGTCCCTTCTTAAGGACACTGACACTAAAGGGAAAGGCTGAGTTACTAGAGTAAGGATATCCATATGGGTTAAGTGTCATATTTCTAAAAATGCCTAAATGAGAGGTCTATTGAATACACCTCAGAGTTCTAGAAGTTCTCAATCTCCACATCCCGAGATGCTCTTGCCTGAGGGAATTTTGCTATCTAACAGTCTAATACTCACTAAATGGAAAATAAAAGCCCTTTGTTCTTTAAGCATGCTAATTAATTAAGAGCTTATTTCTGTATGTTTGAACACAAAATGCAATGAAAAGAACACAGAACTGCTTCGCAGTTAGACCTGGATTTGAACTTTACTTCCAGCAGCAACGTCAGTACAGCTCAGAAGCCTTTCTGAGTCTCAGTTTCTCTTTTCTATGAAATCTGGAAAACAATCCTCAACTCAGACTTGTTATAAGAATTAAATGAGAAGATGAAAAGTGCAGAGCCTATGGTCTGTAGAACAGTCCTCAAACAGTAGTTTCATGGAAGGAGGGGAGAATGGTGCATACCTGAATGATGAAGGGTGTAAGTTTCTTCTTGTTGATTGCTCTCTCATCAATTGTATCAGGAACTGAAAGGTTGATCATTTTACTGAAACAAATTTTGAAATGAGTTGACTTATTTTAAAATAATCTTTAATATACACAAATACTGTAAGGCTTATTATAACATGTCTCTCATATAATCTGAAAAAATGCAACATATGACTTTTAACATGTTGATCTCAAAAAAACTATACATATAAAAATGCAAATAAAAAAGACCAAAGTATTTACAGTAGTTGAGTATTTCTGAGTTGGGCATTAGGGTATACTGTCTTATTTAATTTTTTGTAACTTCCACATTCTTTTAGAAGAATGAATTACTCGGATATTAAAAAAAACTTTATTGAATAAATATTAAAAACAGATAATATCGCACATTGAAACTGAATCTCTCTTCTAGATTACACAATACACAATTAAAACGACCATTTATCTACAAAGAGGTAAAATTAGTTGAGCATGAGATTCTTTCATTCACCAAATACTTATTGAGTGCCTAGATGATGTACCAGGTACTATATTTGGTGCTGGAAATACAGTGATAATACAGAGAAAAAGAAAAGTTATCTTAATTAGGTTAGAATCTGACTTAGGAAGAATCTCATTTGGTAAAATTTGGAGTTAGACTCTGACATCTTAGATGTTTATAATACTGCCCTAAAACAAGTTATTCTGCATAGGGAAAACCATGCTTCTTTCCATGCAAAATTTAAATATTAAATAAATAGTACCATATGAGTCTCTATATTAAAACATATCGGGAATATCTCTTTACAGCCGATAAGTGGCAAGTAAGGGGATATTTCACATTTTTAAAATCAGCTTTTCAAACAACCAAAATGACCTTATTGAAAGAAAAAAGAATTTTATATATTGTACACTGTCATCAGAAATATACCCATTGCACTGTTCTAAGTGCTCTATATATAGTCACTTAAAGCTCACAACAGCCCTGTGAAGCAAGTACAATAATATGGGGATCATAATGGATGGATCCTGAAATGCAAAGTGATCAAGTACCTTTTATTTATTAAAAAAATTCTTCCCTATTATGGTTTATTACAGGATATTAAATATAGTTCCCTGTGTTATATGGTAGGACCTTATTGTTTATCTATTTTATATATGGTATATTTTATATATAGAGTGTGTCTGCTAATGCAAAACTCCTAATTTATCTCTTTCTCCCCCTTTCCCCTTTGGTAACCATAAGTTTATTTTCTGTCTGTGAGTCTGTTTCTATTTTGTACATAAGTTCATTTGTATCATTTTTTTTAAGATTCCACATATAAGTGATATCATGTGGTATTTTACTTTCTCTGTCTGACTTACTTCACTCAGTATGACAATCTCTAGGTCCATCCACGTTGCTGCAAATGGCATAATTTCATTCTTTTTTATGGCTGAGTAGTACTCCATTGTATATATGTACCATATCTCCTTTATCCATTCAGCTGTCGATGGACACTTAGGTTGCTTCCACAACCTGGCTATTGTAAATAGTGCTGCTGTGAACATTGGGGTGCATGTATCTTTTTGAATTATAGTTTTGTCTGGATATATGCCCAGGAGTGGGACTGCTGGATCATATGGCAACTCTATTTTTAGTTTTTTAAGGAACCTCCATAGTATTTTCCATAGTGGCTGCACCAATTTACATTCCCACCAACAGTGTAGGAAGGTTCAAAGGGGTCAGTATCTTGATTGCAGCTATTGATACATAGCTACTGAGTGGCAGAGCCTGAACAGGAACTAGGCAGACTGATTATGGAGCATGCTCTTAACCACTGTACGCCACTGCCTCAAAAAAGAGTTGCATTCACTGACAAACTGTTGATAATCTTATATCATTTCTGCCAAGACACTGTTGGGTCTGGGGCAGCAGGAGTGACAAATGCATTTTTTCAGAAATAAGTAATTGGAGGGTGAAAAGTGCCAAGTGGCCTGTTTTTCTCTTTTGGAACCTATGGTACTTGAGAATAAAGAGATGCTGACATAAAAAGTTCAACTAAGTTGTATTGTTTAGCTTACTCAGTGGTGAGAAGAAATTGGAAGCTGAGAGCTTCTCTAGGAAGAGGTCTCTGGTCTAAATGACTGAGTTTTAGATTCACCTTTGGTGGTACTTTCACGGACAGGCCTAGAGATGAAATGGGCAGAACCTAGACAAATTTCAATTCTGGCTATTCCCCGAGATGAATCCGTCAAGCATCCAGAAACAACTATGTCAATTACATGGAAGACTATTTTTGGAAATCTTACCAAAGCACAATTCCATCACCAACAGCTTTGAACAGGTCATCGGTATTTGGGTTCATTGGTATGACATGTCGGCAATCTGGATCATTTTCCAAAGCTTTGTTTATCCAGTTAACGAAAGCATATTTTTCTTCCTCTAAAATTATGTAGAATAAGAAGACATTAGTTCATACTCTAGGTTAACTATTTGACTCTAAAGCCAGAAATAGTTGTTCAGGAGAGCTGTACGTTAATGTATCACAAGCCTGTTGTTATCCTCTTTGGAAACCCAGACAAGTGAATGCAACACAGTGGCTATTAGGAGCTATAAAATAAACAAAAAGAATAGAGCAGGGTTAACTGATCCTTGGAAGTTAGTTACAAAATTCTTTAGAAATTCTATTTATATTACTGTAGGGCTCTGCTGTAATAAAGCCTATCTGTGCACGTATTGTATCATGGCTCTTACAAGCTAACGAAACCGTACAATAAATACCTGTAATGCCTTTATGGGAAGTATTAGTCCCAAGTCCAAATATAGGTCACAACGACTTCGACTGTATTCTTAATTAGGAGACAATGTATTTCTAGAGCCCCTCCTTGACATTATAGCAGGCAACCTACTTAGTTCACTGTGGTCACCTAACACATTTGAAACTATTTACCTGAGTAAGAATGCTGCGTTCCTTCACTGGACAGCTCTGAAGTTCCTCCCAGAGCACAGATCCCTTCTTTCCTATTGATTGCTTTGCGGAAGGTTTTGGCAATATCGCTGCTTTTTACCTCTTGGAAAATCTAGTAACGAAAATATGTTGTTGATTCACAATTTTCAATCAGGTACAACCATAAGCATATTTATCTTCTTTTATACTGTGGTAACCTACATTTTCCCCCATAGGTGATGAGTGTTAAAAGATAAGGCAAACTAGGCTTGAGTTTTAAGATGCTAAACAAGTACTTCAATACTGCTACCAAAAATGAAGTGCCAGAGGTCAACTGCACACACTTGTCAAAAACATCAAGTGCCACATGCGCTGAATCCGTTTTAAGCCAAAGACTAGTGTTGTTTAAAGGCACAGGTAAATCTGTTAATTTTCTAGAACAAGGAAGGCTTTGTTCCTTTCCTGGAGAGAAAAGACTGAAGGATTCCCCCTTCTTTAAGCACGATTCATAGTGCAAAGAAAGATGAAAATTTTGGGACCTCCCTGGTGGCGCAGTGGTTAAGAATCCGCCTGCCAGTGCAAGGGGACACGGGCTTGAGCCCTGCTCTGGGAAGATCCCACATGCCGCAGAGCAACTAAGCCCGTGCGCCGCAACGACTGAGCCAGCGCCCTAGAGCCCACAAGCCACAACTACTGAGCCCGAGAGCCACAACTACTGAAGCCTGTGTGCCCAGAGCCCGTGCTCCGCAACGAGAGAAGCCACTGCAATGAGAAGCCCGCGCACTGCAACGAAGAGTAGCCCCTGCTCGCTGCATCTAGAGAAAGCCTGTGCGCAGCAACTAAGACCCAACGCAGACAAAAAAAAAAAAAAAAAAAGAATAAACCCAGAAAAGAGGCTTTTCAGTGATCAAGCTTCTCTTCACAATAAGGCACATGGCTAATGAAATTAACCTGCACATTCTAATTGTACAAAAGCAGGCTGTAACGGAACAAATTTCATACCCTACTCTAACCGCTTGACTGAATGACCGGACATTCCAAAGGTCTGCCTATACATGTCTGAAATACTGGAACTTACCTAATCTCCAATTTGTTCCTGAGCTACCAATGTGCATGGCTAAATTAGCCACTGCCAGAAAAACAAGAGCAAGATGTAGCATTTTCATAAAAACTTCTTTAAAACATGTTTAGAACACAATAGACTTATCGAAAGAAACTTACGGCCCTAATGGAAAAGTTGCTGAGCAAACAGAAGATAACCCAAAGGCCTTTAACATTACTGACAAGTACATACTCACAAACACACCTCAGGAGGGGTAGCCTATGTTTGAAGGTCATAGAACAGGGTCACCGTATTTAGCAGTTCAGGCTGTGTCTATGAGAGCAGGCATGAGTAGAAGCTGAAATCCAGCCCATGCTCCCCTAAGCAGGCCTGGTGTCTAGTGCAAGACTGTGGCAGGCAGAAAGAGGAGTGCCTTTTTACATTTAGTCTCTCCAGGAGAGCATCTTTTTGTAATTAATCAACTGAGACAGACTCTTTCTAACTGGTAGGAAAGTTGCTGTAGCCCCATCACAAAGTCATCTTTTCCTGTTACCGTCCTGAAATCCTGGCCTTCCTTGGACTTATAAACCCAATTTTATTTAGGAAAATAGTTAGTAAGCAGTAAGTTTTACAAAATCAAGCTTACTCAATTTCCATAGCTGTGATTTTGTGCTATACCTGTAATTTCAGAGGTAGACTCAGAATGTGTGCGCGCGCGTCTATGTCTGTATATGTATATAGACACACACACACTGACTACTCTAAATATTACACACAGCCAATGAAATCACTCTTCCTCCTCTCTGGCCATTATACTGACTCCTGTTAAGTATCCATAATGTGGAACTGACTCATGTACTCTGGGTAATTTCAAATTATTAAAATTATTTTTACTCACACTGATTCCACCTGTAATTTCATTTAATTTACCTTACCTTCCAAGCCAAGATTAGACAACAAAATGGTTACTTGGGAATGTAGCAATCTTAACTGTGATGCATTCTGTTCCCACAGCTCCCTCTTTGATAACTATACGTATCTGCTCAGTGGAAAAACAATATTTACTATTCTACCTCATTCTGAACTTTACTTCATTTAGTATAACACTGTGTAGTAAATTAAAATATAAAATGTGTGCTTCTCCTGACTGAGATACCATAAATCACTGGAACGACAAAAATCTCCAAAATGTGATTGCCTCGAAGCTACTACCCTCAGAATGACATATGAAAAGTTATTTTTCTTATCACGACTATTTTTGCCTTAAGGATCATTAGCTTCTAAAAATTAGGTTGTTTCCATGATCACTATTTCAGCTGAAAAACTTTGTAAACATCATGGAAAAGAGGAACAACACAAATAACTTTTAAAGAAGAATGTCTACTGTACAATATTCTAATGCAATTACTTACATAGCTCTACTTAAACTCCTGATGCTTGGGAACAACATGTTGAATACAAAGTTGCAATTAAATGAGTTAATTTTCAATTGTCTTACAAAAGTTACATGACCTTCCTTCTCTAAATATTTTAAAATAAATTCTTCTAGCCAGGCTCAAATTTTCAGTTTCATAGTATTTTCCTCTGTTCTTTAGGTTTAAAAAAATATTAAAAGATAAGTGATAGTTGAAGATTTATGTATCTGTTAAATTGATTCACTACGTGAGAATTTGCATTTTATTTTCTACTTTAGTAAAGGAATCAGTCGAGTGGATGATAAAGCAATTTGAGTATAAGCCTTGGCTTTACAAGAATCTCTGAAATCAGAGACAGCACCAGGCCAACTACTGTGCTGGAGAGTTGTCAATGAATCTTTTCAAAGCTGCCCGTGGTGATACTAATGAGCTCACTGTTTCATGCTGTTTTCCCTCCATGAGGAGGGACTTGCTTTATCATGTGTGAACAAACTCCTGGTGTACACTGCTCACTCTGGTTCTATATATCTTTTCCAGTCTCTTTTATGAAACGTATATGTTTCTTATTCCTTTCAAAAGTGTCATCACCTTCCTAGATCAGCACTAGTGGCCAAACCAAAGCAATGCAGAGGCACAGGACTTAAGAAGGAAAGATTTTAGAATGAATTGCAAAAAAATACTGACTGGCTTCCAGTGTTTGAGGCTTGTTTCCAACGCAGCAGGTTTGAATTTTTACTTTTCGGGGAATCTGTTGTAGGCCTAAACTTAGTAATAATAGGAAAAGAACACTGCCTTTTTAATAAATAGAAATAACTACCAACAACTAACACCTGTATAGCATTTGCTATATACCGGGTATGGTTCTAAGCACTTTACATATATGAAGCTACTTAATCCTATGAGGTCGGTAATATTAGTAAAAGTTCTAAAACAGGTCAATAACTTATTACCATTATGTAAGAGCAAGGTTCTCACTGTGAAAATAAGAGTTCAATGCAGATTTCTCTGCTGAAAGAACTTATCGCCATACCAGTCTTTTTACAGATGAAGTAAAAAACCCCACTATTGGGATTCCCTGGTGGCGCAGTGGTTGGGAGTCCGCCTGCCGATGCGGGGGACGTGGGTTCGTGCCCCGGTCCGGGAGGATCCCACGTGCCGCGGAGCGGCTGGGCCCACGAGCCATGGCTGCTGAGCCTGCGCGTCCGGAGCCTGTGCTCCGCAAGGGGAGAGGCCGCAACAGTGAGAGGCCCGCGTACCGCAAAAAACAAAACAAAACAAACAAAAACCCCACTATTACCTCGGAAGTATAAAAATCCAGTAATTTAGTTTTGAAATACTTAGAAGAAATAAGATCAGTTAATATATTTAATTTTAACACGTGAAGTTTATATATGATTTGGGGGCTCTTTTCTGCCATATATATATATATTCTTCTCCAAAATTAATATAAACATGTTGTTTGTAGCCTGGTTTGCAATTAACACCTCTTAGGTAGCAATTTAAAATAAAAACCAAAAATCTAACATGCAAGAACATGTTTACTTCTACTTCCTATGTTAATCCCTGACAGGAATAATGTGCTTCCTCTTGCTCAGGTAATTAGGATCTACCCATACTTTGTCTGACAATTTGTAAGATGTTTCATTGATGACAAGGCAGATGGGAGTGGACAGACATTTGGTTGGTTACATACCCATCTTTCTTTCAGTACAGTCACGGTGGTATCATTCTGAAACTTCATGTGGGTTATTTTACTGTCCTTCAGATTTCAAATTTCTTGAATAGAAGGGAGGTAACTGGAAAAAGCCACTAGTCCCCTGTGTAATGTTGGGCAAGTCACTTCCTTTTTCAGGAACCCAGGTTTTTTTAATTTGAAAAATGAAGGAGTATAAACATATTGATTTCTTCCAATTCTAAAATATACATTTTAACCAACAAGGTCCTCATTAGTATTTTATTTTTTAAAAAAATCCCTGGTGATGCCAAAATTATTATGCCTGTTATTCACTTTTTAAGAAAATACTAGGGTAATCACAGCCTTCACTTAAGAGCCACAAACAGCTGTGTGGAATCAGCAACGTTTCAAAATATACAAAATTAAATATTTCCCTAAGATGATTTTTCTCAAAGACAATTTCATAACTGTGTCCTTCAAAATACTGGCACACTCTTGATTATTTAAGTCTGTTTATTTTAGTAGATTAAAAAATTCTGAGCAGAAAATTATATCAAAAATAAGTGATCATAGTTATCTACTGCTCTAAGCTGCTTTAAACTCACAATTAAACATGCAGTTACAAGGGAGGCAAGTTATACATCAGAGGACATGCAAGCGCTCATATTGCAAGTCAATTGCAACTTACTATTGAACATAGGATTCGAAACAAAAGGCTTTGGCAATAACTGGAGACAAAAAATGGTGGGGAGGAGATCAGTATTTCAAAAGGAGATGGCAAGAACTATAGCATTATAGTTATGAAATATGTCTGCATTTTAAAAAAAAGTAACACTCCCCTCCTCCCAGCCACGCCCTGCCCTGCCCCACCCCCAGGCAAATGCTATCAGTTGAGTAGACACCACTACTTAGTCAATTTGCTTCTGGAACTCTCAAGGTGTTCTAAAGGGGTTAATTCTAGTTGGAAAAAACATATCAGAATTTCACCTCCTTTACTGAGCTATGGTTACTGATGGGAGTATATGCTATCATTTCAGGTGTCTTGGGGCAAAAACAAACGTGGAAAAGGATAGGAGTGCTAGAAAGTTTGTGATAAGTATTAGGCACTAATTACCTATCTGCAATATATATAAGGAATGCCAAATTCGATCTAGTCAAACTCAGCCTTAAATGAATAATAAATAAAAACAATAAAATCTTAAGTGTCCTTAACTGAGGGGAGAGGCAACAGCTATTCTTTAATGTATATCTCAAATACCTTGTTAATGAATATGGATGGAAAATGCCCTATGTCTAGAAAAACCTTGACCCTGCTAGTTAGCAGCTAAAAGCATTAGGCTTCAATAGTGAGTACCACACATACACTCTCTATGCACTGAGTATGGAACACTAGGTGCTTGGGGGTAGAGGAATTAAGAAATCAGCCCCTAACCTTGAAGAGTATTTGATGATACTAGAGAAGAAAACAAGAATTTTAAGTGCCTCTTCCAATGGACCGAAAAGATGTGCTTCTAACTTTTAATTATCAAAATCATCATCCTAGGGAAAACGGTACAGTTAAATACTACTACCACAAGAGTAGCAAACATCTTTTTAATCAGAAAGTTCAACTCAGGAAGCATCCAAGACTGTGAGTCAGGGTGTATCGTTAAAATTTGGGAGTACACTGTTCCCGACAGAAAAAGCACTTGGAGGATGTCATTTCACACCTTGAAAAATGCCCTTTAAATGATGCCCCCAAAGGAGACTGTTCACCTTACACAGTGAGCAGACGCATTATATCTTTGATTCTGTAAGTGTTCTTTTCTTGATTCTTTTGTTAAGATATTCTAATGGCTAAAAGAATGAACTAAATGTAGTGGGTGGGATGAGAGAAATTTTATTAGTTATAACAGTACTACTATGATATATTTAGGAACTTAATAGGACTTACTACTAAAAGACCCCACAAGACAAAGGAGCAATCATCACTTCTAATAATGGTAGGTTTTCACATACTTACATAAACAAATTCGTCAAAACTTATCTTCCCATCTTTATTCCTGTCACCATCCAGCATGAGTTTTTGAATAATTTCTCTCACTTTATATCCCGGTAATGGCATATTAGCTTCCTTGAAAAGCTCATGAAGTTCATAGTCACAGATGAATCCATTGCTGTTGAGATCTTTGTAAAAAGGGAGACCAAGCAAAAAACGGAAACAAATTAACCTATTAGAGTATTTTTCTTCATTTTAGGCTCAGTTCATAAGCTCGCCTAAATACAATGTTTTTCTTTCTTATTGTTTGGTACCAAAGGCTGTTTGAAAGGGAAATGCAAATTTTAACTGAAAGGGCATGGTTTACATCATGTTTTTAATGTTTTAAACAGTGTATAAGTAGCTTTACTTAAAAATAGCATCCCTAATTTTAAGAAAACATAGCTGCTGAATAAAATTATTATTAAATCATAAAGCTGACAGGACTTTAAAAATTAAACAATTAATATATTATACACCAATAAAACACTGCCATGGTATAAAACAATTTCTACTGTAGCTATTTAGAAGATTTATGCCCCTTATTCTCCCCTTAGTCTAATAGAACAGTTTATGAATTAATGCTGATTATATTACATAGTACGTCTGAAATTACAATACCATCTTCAGTGCCAATTTTTTCAAGAGTTAATGTAAATAAACGTTTAGCCAAAACAAATATAGAGTTCATAAAAATAAATGCAGTCATGAGTAATCCAAATGTATAAATAACTTTTAAATTTTTGTGCTTTCATAACTTAACACTGTATCTAAGTGCTAATGAGCTTTATTCTGAAACTGTTAAAAATGGGGGAAAAAAACTGATCAATGACAAAAAGTTAATTTATCGGAAAAGAGGGCTAATGTCCTGAGGGTTATAATCACTTGGGTATATTTTTTTAGTAAAGACAGTTGGACTTTCAACAGCAATTTCAAATACTTATTGTTCAAAAATGCTTTTTATTCCTTAGGTCCTCCACTGATTTTCATATATAAATTTAATTATAATAAAGAGAAGCAATCTGAATAGAGAAATGACTCAAGATGAACACAACACCATTCAAGAAAATGTACTATGAAGTTAATCTATTTGATATATTACTGCTTAAAAACTGTACCAGATACTGTTCCTGGGATCGGGGATACTGCAATCAATGAAAGAAAGTCTTGCTGTACAAAAGCTCACATTCTAATGACAACTAATAAGCAAATAACATATAACATAAGGCATGATTATAAACATAATGTAATATGGCGTAAGTGCTATGAAGAAAAATAAAGGGGTTAGGGGTTAGACTAGGGGCTATTTTGCCCCTCAGGGAATATTCAGAAATGTCTGGAGACATTTTTGATTAGCACACACAGCTGGGGGTGGGGAAGATGCTCCCCGCATCCAGTACATAGATGCCAGGGATGCTGCTAAATATCCTACAATGCATATGACCCTCCTTCCACAGAACTGTGTGGCCCAATATGTCAACGTTGAAGTTGAGGAACCCTGCGTTATAGTGACAGGTGGGGATGTGGGTGGTGGTGGGGGTGCTATTTAGATAGAAGGTTCAAGGACAGCCACTTTGATGAGGTTATATTTGAACGAAGACTTATGTGAGGAAAGAACACATCATATGGCTATCGGGGGGGGGGGAATTTTAGATAGAGGAAATAGCAAATGCCAAGTCTCTGATGTGGAAGAGTGTCTGGTGTGTTTTGGGGACAGCAAAGATCCAGTATGACTTCAGCAGAGTGAGCAAAGGAGAAAATGAGAGATGAGGTCAGGGAACTGATCATAAAAGCTCTTATTAAAATATTAAATCCCCTGTATGAAACCAATACATTGAAAGCTGATGATATTGTTACGTTTACTTTTAATGAAGTATATGATTTTAGAGTCAAATATTCTTAAACATAGATTACCATATTTTTAATCTATCAATTAAAATATCTATACTTTTAAAGCATCATCACCAAACTACCCAACACTTCTGAAAACCACTAACATTTCCTTTGAGGTAAAGCACTTGATTCCCCTAGGGCACATCTTCAAGTTTTTTTGCTTTGAACTTATAAAAGGCCATACATCAAACACTTGATTAGTAAAGTGTTTATATGCAGAAATCAATCCAGCAACAACATCTGCAGCTGCTAAAAGGAACAAAGTAATCCACGTGGCACTGTGGCAGGATTTTAGCTATTTTTAATGAGTGAAATTCGTGGGTTTCAATACACCTTCTCCTATGCATATACCAGTCTATTTCTCCCATTTTCTTTAAAAAGTTAAATGAGAGGTCAGTACTAGAGAGTTAAGTGTGACAAAGTGAAAGAAACACAGCATAGATGAAGGGACACAACAAGAGAGAGTAATAGGACACCGGATCTAATTTCATCTTGGCTACTAATTTGCCCAAGTCATCTCTCCAGATCTTAGTTTTCTCATCTGTAAAAGGAGGACTTTAGATCAAATGATCTCTAACGTCCCCTTTTAGCTCAAAAAACTGGAGATAGGGCTTCCCTGGTGGCGCAGTGGTTGAGAGTCCACCTGCCGAAGCAGGGGACACGGGTTCGTGCCCTGGTCCGGGAAGATCCCACATGCCGCAGAGCGGCTGGGCCCGTGAGCCATGGCCGCTGAGCCTGTGCGTCCGGAGCCTGTGCTCCGCAATGGGAGAGGCCACAACAGTGAGAGGCCCGCGTATGGCAAAAAAAAAAAAAAAAAAAAAAAAACCAACTGGAGATAAAAACCATCATACACAGGAAAAACAAATATAGAGTAATAACATTCTGATCACTACTATACCTCAGTATCTAAATACTATATTCCTTCATTTTACGATATCTTTAGAGAAGGAGATAGCTTATTCCTTGCAACTATCAAAACTCTTTCCAAGAGACCTTCAAGATGGCAGAAGAGTAAGCCATGGAGATCACCTTCCTCTCCACAAATACATCAGAAATACACCTACATGTGGAACAACGCCTACAGAACACCTACTGAATGCTGGAAGAAGCCCTCAGACCTCCCAAAAGCAAGAAACTCCCCACGTACCTGGGTAGGGCAAAAGAAAAAAGAAAAAACAGAGACAAAAGAATAGGGATGGGACCTGTACCAGTGGGAGGGAGCTGTGAAGGAGGAAAGGTTTACACACACTAGGAAGCCCCTTCGCGGGCAGAGACCGCGGGTGGCGGAGGGGGGAAGCTTCGGAGCCACGGAGGAGAGCACAGCAACAGGGGGGCGGAGGGCAAAGCGGAGAGATTCCTGCACAGAATATCGGTGCCCACCAGCACTCACCAGCCCGAGAGGCTTGTCTGCTCACCTGCCGGGGCGGGCGGGGCTGGGAGCTGAGGTTCGGGTTTTGGAGGTCAGATCCCAGGGAGCAGACTGGGGTTGGCTGCGTGAACACAGCCTGAAGGGTGCTAGTGCGCCACAGCTAGCCGGGAGGGAGTCCGGGAAAAAGTCTGGACCTGCCTAAGAGGCAAGAGACCACTGTGTTGGGATGCGCGAGGAGAGGGGATTCATAGCGCCACCAAAATGAGCTGCAGAGATGGGTGCGAGCCACGGCTATCAGCTTGGACCCCAGAGGCGGGCATGAGACGCTAAGGCTGCTGCTGCCGCCACCAAGAAGCCTGTGTGCGAGCACAGGTCACTGTCCCAACATCTACTCCGGGGAGCCTGTGCAGCCCGCCACTGCCAGGGTCCCGGGATCCAGGGACAACTTCCCCGGGAGAACAAACCGCATGCTTCAGGCTGTTGCAATGTCACGCTGGCCTCTGCCTCCGCAGGCTCTCCCCGCATTCCCTACACCTCCCTTCCCTAGGCCTGAGTGAGCCAGAGCCCCCTAATCAGCTGCTACTTTAACCCCGTCCTGTCTGAATGGAGAACAGATGCCCTCAGGCGACCTACATGCAGAGGCAGGGCCAAATCCAAAGCTGAATCTCAGGAGCAAACAAAGAAGAAAAAGGGAGATCTCTCCCAGCAGCCTCAGGAGCAGTGGATTAAATCTCCACAATCAACCTGATGTACCTGCATCTGTAGCATACCTGAATACACAACGAATCATCCCAAAATTGAGGCAGTAGACTTTGGGAACAATGAAATATATATATTTCTTTATTGATTTGGTTGCTCTCTTCCTTTACATATATATATGTGTATATTTATATTTTCTCTTTTTGTGAGTGTGTATGTGTATGCTTCTTTGTGTGACTTTGTCTGTATAGCTTTGCTTTTACCATTTGTCCTAGGGTACTGTATGTCCGTTTTGTTTTTTATTTAAGTATAGTTTTTAGCACTTGTTATCATTGGTGGATTTGTTTTTTGGTTTGGTTGCTCTCTTCTTTCTTTCATTTTATTCCTTTTTTTATTACTTTTAAATTTCTTAATTTTTTTTTTATTTTAATAACTTATTTTTCTCTTTCTTTCTTTCTTTTTTTCTCCCTTTTTTTCTGAGCCGTGTGGCTGACAGGGTCTTGGTGCTCCAACCAGGTGTCAGGCCTGTGCCTCTGAGGTGGGAGAGCCGAGTTCAGGCCATGGGTCCACCAGAGACCTCCTGGCTCCACGTAATACGAATCAGCAAAACTTCTCCCAGAGATCTCCATCTCAATGCTAAGACCCAGCTCCACTCGACAACCAGTAAGCTACAGTGCTGGACACCCTATGCCAAACAACTAACAAGACAGGAACACAACCTCACCCATTAGCAGAGAGGCTGCCTAAAATCATATTAAGGTCACAGACACCCCAAAACACACCAGCAAACGCGGTCCTGCCCACCAGAAACACAAGGTCCAGCCTCATCCACCAGAACACAGGCACTAGTCCCCTCCACCAGGAAGCCTACACCACAACCCACTGAACCAACCTTAGCCACTGGGGACAGACACCAAAAACAATGGGAACTACAAACCTGCAGTCTGCGAAAAGGAGACCCCAAACAGTAAGTTAAGCAAAATGAGAAGACAGAGAAACACACAGCAGATGAAGAAGCAAGGAGCAAGGTAAAAACCCACCAGATCAAACTAATGAAGAGGAAATAGGCAGTCTACCTGAAAAAGAATTCAGAGTAATGATAGTAAAGATGATCCAAAATCCTGGAAATAGAATAGACAAAATATAAGAAACATTTAACAAGGAACTAGAAGAACTAAAGAGGAAACAAGCAAAGATGAACAACACAATAAATGAAATTAAAAATACTCTAGAAGGGATTAATAGCAGAATAACTGAGGCAGAAGAATGGGTAAGTGACCTGGAAGATAAAATAGTGGAAATAACTACTGCAGAGCAGAATAAAGCAAAAAAAAAATGAAAAGAACTGAGGACAGTCTCAGAGACCTCTGGGACAACATTAAACGCACCAACATTCGAATTATAGGGGTCCCAGAAGAAGAAGAGAAAAAGAAAGGGACTGAGAAAATATTTGAAGAGATTATATTGAAAATTTCCCTAATATGGGAAAGAAATAGTTAATCAAGTCCAGGAAGAGCAGAGAGTCCCATACAGGATAAATCCAAGGAAAAACACGCCAAGACACATATTAATTAAACTACAAAAAATTCAATACAAAGAAAAAATATTCAAAGTAGCAAGGGAAAAACAACAAATAACATACAAGGGGATCCCCATAAGGTTAACAGCTGATCTTTCAGCAGAAACTCTGCAAGCCAGAAAGGAGTGGCAGGACATATTTAAAGTGATGAAAGGGAAAAACCTACAACCAAGATTACTCTACCCAGAAAGGATCTCATTCAGATTCGATGGAGAAATTAAAACCTTTACAGACAAGCAAAAACTAAGAGAATTCAGCACCACCAAACCAGCTTTACAACAAATGCTAAAGGAATTTCTCTAGGCAGGAAACACAAGAGAAGGAAAAGACCTACAGTAACAAACCCAAAACAATTAAGAAAATGGTAATAGGAACATATGTATTGATAATTACCTTAAATGTAAATGGATTAAATGCTCCAACCAAAAGACATAGACTGGCTGAATGGATACAAAAACAAGACCCATATATATGCTGTCTACAAGAGACCCACTTCAAACCTAGGGACACATACAGACTGAAAGTGAGGGAATGGAAAAAGATATTCCATGCAAATGGAAATCAAAAGGAAGCTGGAGTAGCAATTTTCATATCAGACAAAATAGACTTTAAAATAAAGACTATTACAAGAGACAAAGAAGGACATTACATAATGATCAAGGGATCGATCCAAGAAGAAGATATAACAATTGTAAATATTTATGCACCCAACATAGGAGCATCTCAATACATAAGGCAAATACTAACAGCCATAAAAGGGGAAATCGACAGTAACACAATCATAGTGGGGGACTTTTAACACCCCACTTTCACCCATGGACAGATCATCCAAAATGAAAATAAATAAGGAAACACAAGCTTTAAATGGTACATTAAACAAGATGGACTTAACTGTTATTTATAGGACATTCCATCCAAAAACAACAGAATACACTTTCTTCTCAAGTGCTCAGGAAACATTCGCCAGGATAGATCATACCTTGGGTCACAAATCAAGTCTTGGTAAATTTAAGAAAACGAAATCGTATCAAGCATCATTTCCAACCACAATGCTATGAGGCTAGATATCAATTGCAGGAAAAAATCTGTAAAAAATACAAACACATGGAAGCTAAACAATACACCTCTTAATAACCAAGAGATCACTGAAGAAATCAAGGAGGAAATCAAGAAACACCTAGAAACAAAAGACAATGAAAACACGACAGCCCAAAACCTATGGGATGCAGCAAAAGCAATTCTAAGAGGGAAGGTTATAGCAATACAATCCTACTTCGAAACAAAAAACATCTCAAATAAAAAACCTAACCTTACAACTAAAGCAATTAGAGAAAGAAGAACAAAAAAATACGAAAGTTAGCAGAAGGAAAGAAATCATAAAGATCAGATCAGATAAATGAAAAAGAAATGAAGGAAACAATAGCAAAGATCAATAAACTAAAAGCCAGTTCTTTGAGAAGATAAACAAAACTGATAAACCATTAGCCAGACTCATCAAGAAAAAAAGGGAGAAGACTCAAATCAATAGAATTAGAAATGAAAACGGGGACGTAAAAACTGACACTGCAGAAATACAAAGGATCATGAGAGATTACTAACAGCAACTCTATGCCAATAAAATGGACAACCTGGAAGAAATGGACAAATTCTTAGAAAAGCACAACCTTCTGAGACTGAATCAGAAAGAAATAGAAAATATGAACAGACCAATCACAAGCACTGAAATTGAGACTGTGATTAAAAATCTTCCAAAAGGGCTTCCCTGGTGGTGCAGTGATTGAGAGTCCGCCTGCAGATGCAGGGGACACGGGTTCATGCCCCGGTCCGGGAGGATCCCACATGCCGTGGAGTGGCTGGGCCCGTGAGCAATGGCCGCTGAGCCTGCACGTCCGGAGCCTGTGCTCAGCAGCGGGAGAGGCCACAACAGTGAGAGGCCTGCGTACCGCAAAAAAAAAAAAAAAAAAAAAAAAAATCTTCCAAACAAAAGCCCAGGACCAGACGGCTTCACAGGCGAATTCTATCAAACATTTAGAGAAGAGCTAACACCTATCCTTCTCAAACTCGGCCAAAATATAGCAGAGGGAGGAACACTCCCAAACTCATTCTACGAGGCCACCATCAGTCTGATACCAAAACCAGACAAAGATGTCACAAAGAAAGACAACTACAGGCCAATATCACTGTTGAACACAGATGCAAAAATCCTCAACAAAATACTAGCAAACAGAATCCAACAGCACATTAAAAGGATCATACACCATGATCAAGTGGGGTTTATTCCAGGAATGCAAGGATTCTTCAATATACACAAATCAATCAATGTGATACACCATCTTAATAAATTTAAGGATAAAAAGCTATGATCATCTCAATAGATGCAGAAAAAGCTTTTGACAAAATTCAACACCCATTTATGATAAAAACCCTCCAGAAAGTAGGCATAGAGGAACTTTCCTCAACATAATAAAGGGCATATATGACAAACCCACAGCCAACATCATTCTCAATGGTGAAAAACTGAAACCATTTCCACTGAGATCAGGAAGAAGACAAGGTTGCCCACTCTCACCACTATTATTCAACATAGTTTTGGAAGTTTTAGCCACAGCAATCAGAGAAGAAGAAGAAATAAAGGGAATCCAAATCA
Source organism: Tursiops truncatus (assembly GCF_011762595.2). NCBI lineage: Eukaryota > Metazoa > Chordata > Mammalia > Artiodactyla > Delphinidae > Tursiops > Tursiops truncatus. The sequence goes on from NC_047055.1 coordinate 31,494,927, forward strand.
GAAAAGAAGAAGTAAAGCTGTCACTGTTTGCAGATAACATGATAGTATACATAGAGAATCCTAAAGATGCTACCAGAAAACTACTAGAGCAAATCAATGAATTTGGTAAAGTAGCAGGATACAAAATTAAGGCAGAGAAATCTCTTGCATTCCTATACCCTAACGATGAAAAATCTGAAAGAGAAATTAAGGAAACACTGCCATTTACCACTGCAACAAAAAGAATAAAATACCTAGGAATAAACCTACCTAAGGAGACAAAAGACCTGTATGCAGAAAACTATAAGACACTGATGAAAGAAATTAAAGATGATACAAACAGATGGAGAGATACACCATGTTCTTGGATTGGAAGAATCAACATTGTGAAAATGACTATACTACCCAAAGCATCTACAGATTCTATGCAATCCCTATCAAACTACCAATGGCATTTTTCACAGAACTAGAAGAAAAAAATCACACAATTTGTATGGAAACACAAAAGAGCCCAAATAGACAAAGCAATCTTGAGAAAGAAAAACGGAGCTGGAGGAATCAGGCTTCCGGACTTCAGACTATACTACAAAGCTACAGTAATCAAGACAGTATGGTACTGGCACAAAAACAGAAATGTAGATCAATGGAACAGGGTAGAAAGCCCAGAGATAAACCCATGCACAGATGGTCATCTTATCTTTGATAAAGGAGGCAAGAATATACAATGGAGAAAAGACAGCCTCTTCAATAAGTGGTGCTGGGAAAACTGGACAGCTACTTGTAAAAGAATGAAATTAGAACACTCCCTAACACCACACACAAAAATAAACTCAAAATGGATTAAAGACCTAAATGTAAGGCCAGACACTATCAAACTCTCAGAGGAAAATATAGGCAGAACACTCTATGACGTAAATCACAGCAAGATCCTTTTTGACCCACCTCCTAGAGAAATGGAAATAAAAACAAAAATAAACCAACGAGACCTAATGAAACTTCAAAGCTTTTGCACAGCAAAGGAAACCATAAACAAGACCAAAAGACAACCCTCAGAATGGGAGAAAATATTTGTAAATGAAGCAACTGACAAAGGATTAATCTCCAAAATTTACAAGCAGCTCATGCAGCTCAATAACAAAAAAACAAACAACCCAATCCAAAAATGGGCAGAAGACCTAAATAGACATTTCTCCAAAGAAGATATACAGATTGCCAACAAACACATGAAAAAATGGTCAACATCATTAATCATTAGAGAAATGCAAATCAAAACTACAATGCGATATCATCTCACAGCAGTCAGAATGGCCATCATCAAAAAATTTAGAAACAATAAATGCTGGAGAGGGTGTGGAGAAAAGGGAACACTCTTGCACTGCTGGTGGGAATGTGAATTGGTACAGCCACTATGGAGAACAGTATGGAGGTTCCTTAAAAAACTACAAATAGAACTACCATATGACCCAGCAATCCCACTACTGGGCATATACCCTGAGAAAACCATAATTCAAAAAGAGTCATGTACCAAAATGTTCATTGCAGCTCTATTTACAATAGCCAGGAGATGGAAACAACCTAAGTGTCCATCAACAGGTGAATGGATAAAGAAGATGTGGCATATATATACAATGGAATATTACTCAGCCATAAAAAGAAACGAAATTGAGTTATTTGCAGTGAGGTGGATGGACGTAGAGACTGTCATACTGAGTGAAGTACGTCAGAAAGAGAAAAACAAGTACTATATGCTAACACATATATATGGAATCTAAAAAAAAAAAAAAAAAAGGTTTTGAAGAACCTAGGGGCAGGACAGGAATAAAGACACAGACATAGAGAATGGACTTGAGGACACGGGGAGGGTGAATGGTAATCCGGGATGAAGTTAGAGAGTGGCACGGACTTATATATAGTACCAAATGTAAAACAGATAGCTAGAGGGAAGCAGCCGCATAACACAGGGAGATCAGCTCGGTGCTTTGCGACCATCTAGAGGGGTGGCATCGGGAGGGGGAAGGGAAATGCAAGAAGTAGGAGATATGGGGATATATGTATATGTATAGCTGATTCACTTTGTTATAAAGCAGAAACAACGCACCATTTGTAAAGCAATTATACTCCAATAAAGATGTTTAAAAAAATGAGTTACCAAGAAGAAAATTAAATATAAAAAAAACCTGTTTCCCCGCTAGCAATTTCTGATAGAACGATATTTTTAAATGTATTCTACTTTTCTCTGACTTCTGAAATGACATATCTGAACAAAATTTAAGCATGTTATTTAATCCAGTTTAGAGCTAGAGTGTTGTTCTTTTTGTGTTCTTAGGGATACAACAGCAGTGGAAGGTAGAGATGTTTAAAAATAAATACTGGAGAACTATAATGAATTCAGGGCTACATGAAACTGACAAAGGCCCTGAGAGTCTAGTCTATCTGGCAGTTTCTTCGCTTTAGGTAGAAGAGAGGTGCAGGCAATGGGGGAACTACCACTTGTGCGCACCCTCTCTGAAATAACCTCTCTTGAGCATTAATTAGAAGCTCACTGATGTGATTAAAAGATGCCAGGAAGTAACCACCCTAAAATATAACTAACATAAAATAGCCACATGTGGAAATACCATTTTGAAGTAAGTGTAGTAATAACAGATGCTTTTAGTAATGGACAGGAACGTTTTAAAGGGCGGTTGGAGGAATAAGAATTTGTCATTACCTGACAGTCTTATGAGACTGTAAATCTCTTGATGAAGATTCTTCTAAACCTTTTTATCTCCCACCCCAATATGTAGCACAGTACCTTGCATAGAATAAGCAGAGGGAAAAGTAATTTTTGTGGAATCATTGATCCTCAAGTATTTTTTAGTTAATTTTTATTGGAGTACAGTTGCTTTACAATGTTGTTAGTTTCTGCTGTACAGCAAAGTGAATCAGTTATACATATACATATATCCACCCTTTTATAGATTCTGTTCCCATGTAGGTCCCAGTACTCATTACAGAGTATTGAGAAGAGTTCCCTGTGCCATACAGTAGGTTCTTATTAGGATCCTCAAGTATTAAACCAGGAAAAGAATGCTCTGATCTAATGAGCATTTAAAAAACAGAACTAAGCAAACAACAATGACCAAAAAATGCAGAAATAGCACTGAAAAACTGAATGGCAATTCATCAGGAAACCCTGAGGACAGAAATATCCCTTAAATAACATTCAATCTCATTCCCTTTGTTCTAATTCTGTCCCCACCCAGCAGCCTTCAGATCTGTAATTTGGTTTTCTAACTGAACACACCCACCAAGGAGTCTCCAAGTAGACTACCAGTGATGGCTGTCAGGTCAGGACCTCTCTCTCATTCTAAATGTAGAAACCTGCTTTGACTTTATTAAGAAATACCTGTGCATTTGTATAGCAGGAGTCAACCTCCAGAGCAAACTGAGTACCTACTCTGTGGCAGGCACAGCGCTAGACACCAAAGATACAGAATTAATCAGACAGAATCTGTGGCTCTTTCTTGAAACTGTGGCTTCAAAATACTTATAAAAATTTGGAGTCACTTTGAATCTCTTTCCTGTATCCTTCCTGATATGGGAAAAGAATCACTGACCATGTGTCATCTACTTTTACATATTTGTAAAGTTTTATCTACTCTGTTTCTCCATATTTTAACAGCAGATCTGGCTTGTACTACCTCCCGAGATCAAAGGCATTTTAGTGTTAGTACTAGTAAATTACTGCAAGGTTTTCTTAGAGTCCCCAAATCATACCTTTTGAAGAAAACAATTTTAATTTCAATAAGGCAGAGGGAGCCTAAAAAGGCAGCTTGCAATTAATTTTGGAAAATCTCCCAGCTGCTAAAGTACTTGAAAGACAAAACAGGGTGCAATTATTTTAAAAGAGTTTTATGCTAATTTTATTTCCAATCCCCAGCCAAAACACACATACACACACACACACACACCCTTAAACAATATCAGAGATCTAATGTGCTGCACTTTGGAAGGCTAGAATATGGGACAGCACAAAGGCATTTTAGAGAGCTTCTCCCTCTTCAGTGACGTTATTAACCAGGAGCTCGAGACTATGTTTGATGGTGAACTTTTCGTATTCTGAGTTTTGACATAAACATGAGAATTTAATAACAAATGGACCCCAAAACACAGCTCTAGACTGAAAGCAGTTTTAACAACTGGAAATCACAACCTCCTGGCAGGATGGCAGTCCTTTATTTACTCATTAAAGCTGCCAATATTCTGAAGGCCCTTTCTGGCTCATTTGCCCCTTCCTCATTAACTACAGATTGGTGTGGGGTGGAACAGGTTCTGCATTTCGAAGACTCTTCCGTTCCAGCATCATATTTTCGACCACCCGATAAAGTAGATATTATCATACAGCCTGTATTATCTACAGTGTTCTCAATGTTTCTGCAAACACAGGTCTCAACTGTTCGGTTCAGAAAATATGGCCAGTGTGGGCAGACACTGACGGGCTGCAGGGAAAAAGAAGAAACTCCACCTACTCAATGAACAAAGTTCCCGCATGGAGTCCAGAGCTGAACTTCAAGAAATGGATCAAGTGTTCTATTTTTAAAGAAAGATCGCTAGACTTGAAAAAAAAAATCACTAAGACACTCCCAGTGCTGTACCAGAGAGGCCAGTGTCTCAGTGTCTTTCAAACTGGCTGCTGAATTCATCAGAGAGGAACCAAATGTTTTTAACAATAGATCCTCTCTGTCTGTCTGTCTGTCTCTATGATGACACGTGTAGATTCACATCTGCATTGTTTTGAAAGAAACCTCATTATGCTCTCTTACCAAGTATTATTTCAGATGCCAGTTAACTCTCCCAAAACCCTCCCCCAAGTAACCTTAAAGTAAATAAACTTATTATACAGCCATGTTCCTGCAGAAGTTTGAATCACACCAAGAATGCATATCCTTAAAAGGAAATGTTTTCCCTCCCCTTGCATCCTGTTATTTAAGCTATTTTAAGTACTTGTCTGGCGAAAGCTGAGCCAGAATTCAAGTAGTTTTGATTTTACCTCTGTTTTACACTGCCCATGTCCAGGTGGTATGTGGTACAATCTATCACTTCAAATGCATCTTTTGGGGTGCTACTTTGTCTTATAAATCTGACAGTGAGAGAGAATGGGATTTCCCTTGACCCCTGGGTTTTGTGTGTATCTGTGTGTTGCTTTATTCATCCTTGAATCTGTTAAATCTAGTGTCTTTCTTTATAAACAGGTCACGTATGTGTGTCCTCATCTGCAATACATATGCAACCTCTTTACAAACCCACTACGGACAGTACTCATTAGGACTTAAAGAAGAAAACCAATCAAGTGCAGATGCACATCCTTTCAGAAAAGCTGTGTTTAAAAGTTCCATTTAGTTTAACCAATATATTCCACAAATTTTTTGCACTAAAAAAATGACAAAAGGAATCTATATATCTAACAATAATGGATTTAAACACACACACACACGATCCTGATTGCCTATGAAAGCACACAAAATATTAATTTAAAAGACTCAGCCAAAAGACTTGTGCAGAAGAATTTAGATTATATTCCACCCTCAGATCTAAGCAATAAAGTTGAGCTTTCATTAGGCATTAAAACTTTAGAAAAGGCAGCTGCTAAACATCTCCAGATGCTTAAACACGGGTTTTGCCTTTCACAGCTTATACCTTTTGAGGTAGCTCATTCCAGCGAATACATATAAGAGGCAGTTTAATGAGTCCCAGCTAAGGATAGAATAGAGGTCGCTACCAAAGAGTTCATCCTAATAGTGGATCCCCAAAGGTGGAGGTCAATTACAGCTGAAGGCTGGACAGGGTTAGAGGGCTGAGACCAGGCAATCAAAAATGCTGTCTATCAACTGTTTTCCAACTCAAAATTTCCAGCAGTTTGGCTATCATTTTCCACCTGCTACCGCTTTCCCACTTAAAAAATACACATACACACACACACACACACACACACACACACACACACACACACACACACACACACATGAGCGCATTCTCGCACACCCCCAATCTGTGTTCCTATCTTCCACACAGTCAAAACATGGTTTTCAGACTATCCTGAGACCTTCATTTCTAATATTCCATCGATAATTAACCAGATGGCACAGTGAAAGAGCACTGGTTTATTTATTTATTTTGGTTGGGCTGTAGTTTTAATTTTTTAAGCCATAATTAAACAAATATGCACTGGTGTCATCTTATTGAATACTAAAAGTAAATTAAAAGAAACCACCATGCTTTTTGCGGCATCATCCTGATGTGGTTTTTATATACTAGAGAATATCAAGTAATTTGAAATAACTCAACTTCCTGAGATGAGAAAATCTGGTACAGCTACAATCACCATAACCAAAAATTGTTGTCTTAGTTTGGTGGGCAGCCTCAAAGGAATAAACCCACATTCTTCCTAGTCATTTATGAAACCCCATGATTTTATTTCAGAAGTGTTGAATTCCTGTTTGGAAAAAAAACCTGAGCGGCTATTGCTCAGGAGAGAAAAAAGCGTTTGCAGGACTAAAGCCAATCTGAGAAGATCTACAATACATGAATTTATCTTTATGACAAGGCATCATTCAAATGACCTTTAGCTTCTATAACAAGATTAAAGTCCCAGAGTGTAAAAGACATTTTCTCCTTGGTAAAATATTTACTTCCTATGTGTTCTGAAAAGTTTTATTTATTCTTCTTTAGAATGAACTTATACAGCATTGCAGCATTTTAAATTAAAACAGAAACATTATGAAGTAGGAAAAAATGAGAGCCAAGGATTCTGCTATCCCAGTGGAAAATACTAGAAACAAATGTTGAGAAAACGAAAATAATTAAATGAAAATATACTGCTTGGAACTTAACACTAAGCAGGTGCAGAAAGTGAGTGAAAGGAGAATGTAAATCTTAATACTCGATTTTTATTGCTAGTAAAGAGAGTTTCAAAGCACTATTAATTGATTGAACAAAACCCATGATTAGTGGTAATTACAGAGATTTTCTCCACACACTATTATTTTGCTGAATTTCTAAAGAGATAATCAAGGCTATTATTTTTAATAGACGGGAAAAATCATATAATGATTTCCATATTGTGTCACAATTGAACTGAGACAAAGTAGTCTTCCCTCCCCTCCCCTCCCCATAAGAAAGAATTGTCAGGAAAATAGGTTATAGAGCTTGTTTTTAAAATCAAGTTTCCCTGAATGAAAAAAAAAAAGGATTTCCATAACACCTTTGACAGTTGCCTAAGGGCTCTGCAAATAAGAATAACTAAAAACTACAAATATTTTAAGGGAAAATCAAAAGATTCAGCTGGGTCTTTAAACACTTTTCTAAAAGACAGACTATACACAAGCATATTAAAAATATGCTGAAAAATATAAATTTTATGTGTTACATTGTAATGGCCAAAGCCTTCAGAATAAATTCCGCCATGATGAAAATCTTCATAACAAAGACCGCTTGTGATAATGACAAAGTCCCAGTACATGAAAAGACTACCTATAATTCCTTGGAATTCAATCAATTAACTATTTATGTATTGAAAACCTAACATGTGCAACAGTGAGCTAGATACTGAGGGGGAATAGAAAATAATAATATGTGGAACAGGCAGAAATTTTGGACTCCAGAATTCCTATTTACAGCATATAGAGTAATAAGAGTCTACATATCATAGAAGTACATGCCTCGTAGGGCTTCAATAAGACACACGGCTCAATCTCCCACCTTTGGGAAGGTGTTTGCCTACCCTAAACCCTCCAAGATGTATGATTTAAAGTAAGACAGTAGTTCCACAATGACCCTTTCTTGCAGTCCAAGCTCTAATTGATCTCTCAGACCAATTTAGCCCTGTTTCCTCCTTGGAGATAACTGGTCAACCCTCTTTATATCATTAAGCTTTAAAAGAGCAATTAAGCTCTTTTACTGATAAAAGTATCCCAGTGCCATCAGGTAAACCATATTCAAATTAGCTTTAATTTTTAAAAAATATTGCACACAAATATTTCCAAGATGCTGCACATGAGGATAAGGCTTGTATTCAACAATAAACATTGATTTGAGGAGGTGAGGCCTTGAAGATTAAGCAATAGCAATAAGGTCCCCACCCCCAAATCCTATTCGTAAAAAAAACAAATCAGGCTGTCCCAAACACTGAAAGATGAATATAAATAAAACAGAAGGTTTGAAGGAAACAATTATGATAAGAACAATTTCTACAGAATAATGCGATTTAAAAAGTCTTGCAGCCAAGAATTCACCTGCTGTTTTTCATAATCAATCTATATTAAACTGAGTAGTACACTTCTTCCAGTAAGTGGTATCTATGGCAAGTTAATTGACTGCCTTTTTTTCATACACACACACACACACACACACACAAAAGTGTTAGATCCAGGACTTATTTTTTCCTAGTTAGAATTCTGATGGGATTATGAATAGTCACGCTGGCTGGGGGAGTCATTATTTTTCCCAAGGCATGTTGTTATTACTAAATGACTTCATAGAAAATGTTGCTCATAAATGTATGGGAATAGGGATGTGTATTTCCTCACTTTTCACTGATGGGGTTCCCAACACAGGTCAAAGAGTAGATTCTGATTTAAATAACAAATCATTTTGATTTAACTTCATACCCTTTAATCAAGGAGATACCAAATAGTATTAGTCTTCCTCGCAAAGCACATGTTGACTCATGTGAGCACACACATCAATAATCAGGTCTTACCCTGTTTTCTCATTATCTTCACTGACTTGACCTGAGCACTGAAATTTGGAATGTAAATACTATAAATTGCTTCCAATTCAGCTGCTGAATTCGAAGACATGTTATATGATGTTTAAGGATAAACCAAGTGGCAGGCTAATCCTTCCCATCTTATACTGATGCTAATTCAATTTAAGAAGGTCGAACAGTGTGCATTCTCCAAAGGCACATAAGATCCATGAAAAAGGCAGGAAAGCCACGCTGATTAGGGAAAGGTAAAAACATCATCTAATGGTTCTTAACATCTTCAGGGGTCACCTGGCCCTTTAAGAATATGGTGAAAGCTCCAAATCCTCTCCTCAGAAAAATATGATAAACAAAATACGATAACAACACAAAATTTGTCTAAAAATTTCAGGAGCCACAGCAGCCCCCAGTTAAAGACTGGGATCCTGGACTAAAAACCTTTGACCATATTAGACACTAGATATAATTAGCAATAACACAGTTTAAAGTGTAGCTTCTAAAACTTTATTCCACTGGTTCTAACCATCTTGCCCTAAGTTTCATGATTAACCATTCATATAATTTTTCAGAGAAATAACTTTGATTAGTACCAAATAAAGTTTGCTTTACTATAGTTACTCTACAAAAAACACTTACCGACTTTTGCAAAGGCCTCTTTGAGTTCATCAAGCTCATCTTTGGAAATCTGAGTGGTAGCCATCTCATCCATTTAAAGATCTAAAGAGAAACCAGAAGGGTTTAAGACTTTAAACAGAAACAGAGTCATAGATACAGAGAACAAACAGGTAGTTGCCAGAGGGGAGGGTGGAGGGGGAGGAAAGAAATGTGAGGGAGCTTAAGAGGTACAAACTTCCAATTATAAATTGGAAAATAAATAAGTCACAGGTATGAAATGTACAGTGTGGGGAACACAGTTAATAACTATGTAATATCTTTGTGTGGTGACACATAACAACTAGACTTATCATGGTGATCAGTTTGAAATGTACAGAAATATCGAATCACTATGTTGAGTAACAGGAACTAACAGTGTTGTGGGTCAATTATACTTCAAAAACAAACTCACAGAAAAAGAGATCAGATTTGCGGTTACCAGAGGCAGAGGTAAGGGGAGGGGGAATTGGATGAAGGTGATCAAAAGGTACAAACTTCCAGCGATAAGATAAATAAGCACTAGGGATGTAATGTACAACACGATAAATATAATTAAAACTGCTGTGTGTTATATATGAAAGTTGTTAAGAGAGGAAATCCTGAGTTCTCATCACAAGGAAAACAATTTTTTTCTATTTCTTTTATTTTGTATCTATATGAGATAATGCATGCTTACTAAATTTATTATGATAATTATTTCATGATGTATAGAAATCAAATCATTTTGCTGTTCACCTTAAACTTATACAGTGCTGTATGTCAATTATATCTCAATGAAACCGGAAGAAAAAAATTTTTTAAGACTTAAAAAAATTTTGTGATGATTATAAGCGCTCCTGCAAACTCTCATTTTAGGGATAATTTAGACTTTCTAGAAATGCAAACTACTAAAACCATCTGAATAGGTCCTCATATTTCTAGCTACAGCCATAATAAAGAAAACAAACAAATGAGAAGTTATCATTTACCAAAAGTTATTCAGAAAAAAATACTTGTGAATCTTCCTTTCAAGGACAAAATCTTACGTTACGTTCAAAGAATGTAAGGAAGGGGAAGGTACCAAGTAATGACAGAAATTCTTGGTTACATGTGCCAAAACTAAGTCAAAATTATGTGACCAAAGATTCGTGTAAAATATAACTTTTTTGGGACTTCCCTGGCGGTCCAGTAGTTAGGACTCCAAGCTTCCACTTCAGGGGGCACGGGTTCAATCCCTGACTGGGGAACTAATATCCCGAATGCCATGTGGCATGGCCAATAAATAAATAAATGAATGAATAAGTGTTAAAAAAAATAACGTTTTCATTTAGCATTTACATATCTATCTATCTTACTGGCTATTTCCATTTTTCCCATCTTTATTGAGATATGTGACATATGATACTGTGTGAGTTTAAGGTGTATATCATAATGATTTGATACACATATATATTGCAAAATGATTACCACAATAAAAGTTAACACATCTATCACCTCACATAGTTATCACCATTTTTTCCATTTATATATCACCATTTCCATATATCACCATTTTTTTTCCATTAAGCCATTTAAAAATCTTTCACTGTGAAAAAACTGATTTTCAGGTAGTATAAAAACAGCTATCAATCATTCCCATTAAAGGAGGAGTCAACTGGGCTTCCCTGGTGGCGCAGTGGTTGAGCGTCTGCCTGCCGATGCAGGGGACACGAGTTCGTGCCCCGGTCTGGGAGGATCCCGCATGCCGCGGAGCGGCTGGGCCCGTGGGCTATGGCCGCTGAGCCTGCGCGTCCGGAGCCTGTGCTCCGCAACGGGAGAGGCCACAACAGTGAGAGGACTGCGTACCGCAAAAAAAAAAAAAAAAAAAAAAGGAGAAGTCAACTAAAACAAATTATTTTTGGCTTTGATACAGAAACACACACAAGAGCAGGCTAATTAACACATCTTTGTGTACACAACTTATTAATATTATTTGAGTTTATACTCTTTCTGATTTGGCCCTATTTTACCTATTTAACCAATAGTCAGGGCTTGGCAAACTATGGCCTGTGGGCCAAATCTGGCCCACTGCTTATTTCTGTATGGTCCCCAAGCTAAGTATGGTTTTTACAGATAAACATTTGCTGTCAAATGTTTGAACCTCAGTTAAGTGAAATGTTACCCCAGGGGGCGAAAAAAATTCCATTCTTCTCATCAGTTGAGTTGTATTACCAAAAAAGGTACTCAAATATTTATTATATTTTGACTTTTGTCAGTAAAAATCTGTGGAAATAATATTTAAACCCTTGATATTAATAATATAATATTCTTATTTTGCCTCTTGGCGTACAATATACATGATGTGGACCTTTACAGAAAAACTTGACTGAGCCCTGCAACAGAGAAAGGAGGTCTGTACCACAATGGAAAATTCCCACATACCAACCTATTAACAATTTTTAGACAGAAGGAAATGAAAATGATTATGTGTTGTCCTTTTTTGTTTTGGCTTTGTTGTTTTCTGTCTTTTTTATCTTTTTAAAGAACTTTACTCTTTAGAACAGTTCATGGCAAAATTGAGCAAAAAGCACAGAGAATTCAGTTCCCATATACCCCCTGCCCTCACACTCGCACAACCTCCCTCATTATGAACATCTTCCATCAGAGGGGTACATTTGTTACAACTGATGAACCTTCTTTGATACAGCATTGTCACCTAAAGTCCATAGTTTACATTAGGCTCACTCTTGGCATTGTAATACATATTACGCATTTTGACACCATGATAGTATCATACAGAATAGCTTCACTGTTCTAAATGTGTTGCCTTTCCAAAAAAGTGTAAAATTTCACAAACTGTGAAATGCCAATTTGAGATCTTATATTTACCCCTTTTAGACATTTCAAAAATAATTTTTGAATAGCCTTTCATATGTATTTGTGGGATTTATTTATTTACTTATGGCCGCACCGCGGCATGTGGGATCTTAGTTTCCAGACCAAGAATTGAACCCATGCCCCCTGCAGTGGAAGCATGGAGCCCTAACCACTGGACCACCAAGGAATTCCCCCTTTTAGACATCTTTATTAAGAGTTAAAAAATTACTCGCCAACTCATCTTTTTTGCCATGATGACTAATACTTAGTACAGAGACGCTCAAGAGAGAGCTGGGCCACATCTGTCTTTTGCACACCCATAGCTGTCACTTCTAGAACTTATCACAGTCCCAGGCAGGTAGTAAGGCACTCAATAAAATCGTATTTTCATAAATTCATCCATTCAACAACTTGCGTCAAGGCCTACATTAGACAAATTCATATTCCTACTAATTCCCTGAATGCTCATAACAGCCTTTTGAGGTAAATATTCCTACTCCCTTTTTTCTTATTAGAGATAACCTAGGCTCAGAGAGACCATGGACCTGGAATTCAAACTCAGGTTTCTCAAATCCCTGGGAAGTTTTAGCTAAGTTTCCACCATAATGTAACACATTTATAATGACTCATTTATTTAAAAAATTAAATAAAAACAGACTTTTAAAAAACATAAAACAGAACTTGCCGGTTCATAAACTTTTCTTACCTATGGTGTTAAAATGTCACTAAAGAGGGACAACTTCTCAGTAGAAAGTTGGGTAAATACACCTTTCAGAGCAGTCTCGGGATCTATAAGGTGAAGACCTTCAGTTGGACACGAAGGCAGACATTTTAAAGATTAAGAGTAAAAAGTGATTTTGCATACGTTAAGCTGCAAAGTGATAACAGTACTTTTAAAAAGTATTGTAGGGACTTCCCTGGAGGTCCAGTGGTTAAGACTCTGCGCTTCCACGGCAGGGGCTGCAGGTTTGATCCCTGGTTGGGGAACTAAGATCCCACATGCCCCGTGGCGTGACCCAAAAAAAATATTCTATATTTTATTCACATGGTGTTCAAGACCTCTCATTACAAAAATACTATATAGGATTTACTCCAATTTTCTTCATGTATATTTTAAGTAATGATGTTTTCAATATAAAATTATTGCCCATCTCAGAACAATGGCACAGAAAGTTTGAAAGTGAGACTGTCTCAGAAAATCCAAAACATGTGGCCTCTCCTTTACTTCTTTTCTTTAAAAAATAAATTTATTTATTTATTTATTTTTGGCTGCGTCGGGTCTTCGTTGCTGTGTGCGGACTTCCTCTCATTGCGGAGATCGGGGGCCACTCTTTGTTGTAGTGCACGGGCTTCTCATTGCGGTAACTTCTCTTATTGCAGTGGCTTCTCTTGTTGCAGAGCACGGGCTCTAGGCTCGCGAGATTCAGTAGCTGAGGCTCGAAGGCTCTAGAGTGCAGGCTCAGTAGTTGTGGCGCACGGCTTTAGTTGCTCTGCGGCATATGGGATCTTCCCAGACCAGGTCTCAAACCCGTGTCTCCTGCATTAGCAGGCAGATTCTTAACCACTGCACCACCAGGGAAGCCCCTCTCCTTTACTTCTAAAGGTCTTTTCTAGTTTGGGCAATTCGTGAGTCAATAATAATGTAAAGTAGTTAGTCTTTTTTTTTTTTTAAAGACGATTTTATTCTCATACTACTATATCACTTCTATAAAAGAGAAAATTAGACAAAGATGGTTCTGGACATACCCCCCGCCCCACCTCACCCTTTATCCCTGCTGAACAGTGGGTTCTGACTCAATCCTTCCCTCCCACTTCTCCCCTTTGCAAGCAGAGGGTCTGAACAGGGTAGAAATCTCTTTCCTCTTTTTATACACCTCCCCCAACACACACCTCTACCCTCACACAATTTACCAAGGCGTCTGTTATATGCCTAGTTCCTGCCCTCAAGGAATCTACAATCTGGGGAAGACAAAAAAATGTAGATAATTATAATTTGACACAAAGTGAATTAGTGGTTGTAATAAAAGGTAGAGAAGGAGAAAGACTCTGGAGACCTTAAGGATTATTAATTCCATCTCAGGCAGGCCAAGAAAGTAGTACTTTTGTTCTTTGTGCAAAATTAGGAAATACATAGATCTCATAGAAATGATTTCGAGGCACTTGTTTACTTAAAAAAATATTAACACAATGCAGCATTTAAAAAACCCAAAATATACTTTCTGTTCTTTCTTTCTTTCTTTATATGGCTGCACTGGGTCTTAGTTGTGGCACATGGGCTCTAGTTCCCCGACCAGGGATCAAACCTGGGCCCACTGCATTGGGAGCGTGGAGTCTTAACCACTGGACCACTAGGGAAGTCCCCAAAATAAAGTTTTCTAATTTCTTATTCCTGTCTAATTATCATAATGAAAGCTTAAAGTGTCCCCTTTTACACCTATAACTCAGATTTTTCATCTACAGAAGACATGAAGAGGCACAACTGAGTAAGAGTAAAAAGAACTGCAATACACATATATTCCCAAAACAACATTTGTTTGATCCAGGATAACAAAATAGCTTAATTTAGGAGTCTCTCACTTGAATAAATTCAATTTCATTTATTTACAATTATTTGAAAGTAAATAAATAAATGCTACCCTGAAGCACCTGAGCTAAAAACTAAGAAATCCAACATAAAGTTTAAAAGGCTTACAATATACACTTCAGTTGACAAAAATCACAATATTTAAATTAGCTACTTAATGCAGACTTTTTTTTCCCACTATGAATAAAAAAAGTTTGTCCTTAAGACTACTCAAAGGTACTTGATGGAATCTTTAAGGAAATCAAGCAATGAAATACTATCTTGGGAGAAAATATCACATTTAAATAATTCAGGGAAGACAGGAACATCAGATTTTTAGAAAACCTTGCGAATTTACTGAAAGCTCTATCCCTCTTCATTGGGCATTCATTGAATTTTTTCTCTCAAAGCAAGTAAAACATCCCAGACTGGGGTTTAGGAAGCAAAATAGATGATGATATCATTATTGCCCTATAGACACGTTGATTCAATCCTGAACACTTGCGGCAAACTGTTGTTCCCCACCCAAGAATGCAGTATGTTATGATAGGAAGATTGTGAGATGTGGAATCAGAAGACATCAATTAATGCCCCGGCTCTGCTACTTCCTAGCAGTGTGTCTATGAGCGAGTTTATTTAATCCTGCTAAGGCTCAGTTTCCTCTTTTGAAAACAGCGATAATAACTACTTCCCCAGGGTCCTTGTGAAGATTAAAGATGGCATGTGAAAGCACACTGTAAACTATAAAGTATTATACAGCAACTTCAAATCCTTAATGAAAGAAAACGGTGAACAAATCAATGCCTAAGTAATTGTAAGAGGCTATATAAATATAAGGCATGAGTTCTACTAAGAACCTTTTAAATGGAATGTACGAAAAGTTATGTCATTTGCCCTATAATTATTGACTACAGAGTATAATAGATCTCCTTCACATATAAAAATTATAAGCCTTTAAGTCGAAATAATTTAAGAAGGATGGGACTAACAAAAATCTGTCAGCCATTTTTTACCCATGACTCAGTTTCGCTCCTGCATAAGACCAGTTTCTAAACACAACTTGAAGAACGGCCAGGAGATTTTTTTTTTAAATACAATTTTTACTTTATATCAGGACCACTTAAAAAAATAGCTAACAGCTTGTCAATATTGTCACATTCCTCCTACATTGCACATTTTTTTCATAAGCAATGCAAAATAAAAGGTGAAGAGGTAAAAAGTAAATATTATTGCTGAATAAAAGTTTAACCTCAATTTCACAGTATGTGATTGGTAAGTAAAAAGAAAGTCTGACTTTTGAAATATGTTGAAATGTGTCCTTTTCCCCAGTCTGTCTTCCCACAAAAGTGAACTTTATTTACATGGAGAGAGCAGGCGCCGATATTAAAGAAAGAAAGAAAGAAAGAAAGAAAGAAAAGAAAAGAAAAGAAAAGAAATATATTTTCCCTCCATTTAAATTTAGCCAAATGAAATACCATCAAAAGTAAAAGCTTCCAGGGTCTCTGCATTTTTCTGAATTCTCTCATCTGCAGAGCACTTTGATCTGTCCCCAATTCTGTTTCCTCCCTAGCTCCTATGCCTGCCTTCGCTATAAAGGGAAAGCATCAGGAGAAAAGCAAACCCTCTCCCTAAACATCTGAGACACAGGAAAACAGATTTTCAAATAAGGGAATGAAAGGAAAGCAAACAAAACCTTGTTTGTTTGTTTTGTCATAAAAGGATATGGTGTACAACTGGGTCTGAATTCAGGGCGTCACCCATAGAGGAATCTTATGCCTATGAAGTCATCCCTAATTACAGAGTTTGACTAACAATACAGCAATTATGAAACCACTCCACTGGCTCCTTTAACTATACTTAAACCCTCAACACAAATCTTTGCTGAGAAAGGTGTACCTACAACTACCTACCTGAAACTATTACTCAAATTCTAAAAGGTATTTGATGGAGATGAGGAAAGGGGGGGTGGTGCCTGTTTTCATCCCCTAAGGTGATTCACGTTAGGAATGCTGCTGACTAAATAATCTACTTACTAATCTGTGTCATTCAGAACCATTCGGGTCAGGAAGCAGGGCACACAATGGGAAACTTAACCATAGATAATCAAGAGTTGATTACGAATTTTATATTTTTTTCTTGAAGTTGAGAGGAACTAAAAGATAAAAGCAGGGCATATTCACCATAGACATTATCCAGCCACTTGTATGCCAGGTAAACAGAATTGGTAAAGTGAGGCTGATGACTTAAAATCAGAGATTTGGCCACACACACTTAAGCTGGTAAGCTCGAATCATGAAGAAGAGAGGGTGGACAAAACATGGAAGAATACATTATTTGTAGTTGTGTATCTGTCGCCTTCCTCTGTCCAAAACAGGCAGCACTTTGGAGCAGCCATACTTCACATACCTACCTGTACCAACAGAAACCGCCACCCTGCCTCCTCACTAGTAGGTAAGTCAACAGCACTAGTCTCCAGGTCAGATGGGCGTGCAACACTCTCAGCTAAAGCTCACCCACTCTCACTATGATTACTCAAGCTCTAGTGCCGCATTTCCAAATGACTTGAGAAAATTTCAACTTGAATGTCTATCATATTCACCCACTTATTCATTTATATTCAAGCCTTAATTGAAGGCTTAATATGTACCAGGCACTGTGTTGGGTGCTGCAGATATAGAGATTTAGGACCCAAAGCCTCCTCTCAAAGACCTTACTGTCCAGCGGGGAGAAAGATGGAAAAACAAAGACATAATATTAATGCCATCATCCTATTCACTGAGTGGTGGGGTGACAGTGGTGGGCTTCAGGAAAAGTTTTCCAGAGAAGGCGACTTTTGAACTTTATCTTAAAACATAAGTAGGGCTTCCTCAGACAGATATCACTGGTAAAGGCATTCCAGGCAGAGAGAAGATAATATTCTAGAGCTGTAGAAAGATAGTGTGGTTGGAGCACTGTGCCTAGGGTTTGAGAGAGACACAATTGGAGCAGAAGGTCAGGGTCTAATTTAGAAAGGCCACACTTAAAATCTGGACTTGACCCTCTGGTCAAGGGAGAAGCAAGGTCAGTGAGGAAAATTCCAGTCAGGAGAGTCTAAGTGTCTACATTTGAACTTACTGCCACATTATTTCTCCCCTTTTCAAATATCTCTCCTGTCAAATCAGGTCTCCTTTTCAACTTCCCTACTTTCCTCAGTCTCCAGGTTTACAAATTTGAGAAGTTTGGCCACAAGAAACCACTGGAGATTGAAGTAAATCACTAAGCTCTCTGGATTCTTCCATCATACCCCTTTATCACCTCATGTCTGGCCTTTTCCAAAGGCCTTTTAGCTGATCTATCTATGGTCCTGTCTCCCTCCAATGTAATCTCTACGCTGCTAACTTCCTGAAGAGCAGATCTAAGGTATGTTTCCTACAAAAGCAAGTCCTAACTTTTTTTTTTTTTTCTTTTTGCGGTATGTGGGCCTCTCACTGTTGTGGCCTCTCCCGTTGCGGAGCACAGGCTCCGGACGCGCAGGCTCAGCGGCCATGGCTCACGGGCCCAGCCGCTCCGCGGCATGTGGGATCTTCCCGGACCAGGGCACGAACCCGTGTCCCCTGCATCGGCAGGTGGACTCTCAACCACTGCGCCACCAGGGAAGCCCAAGTCCCAACTTTTAAGCACAACATCCTAAGCCCTACACTCTTCTGTATTGATACCTGTCTATCTTTCCAATGTTTCTTCCGATTACACACACTGCACACCCTGGAATCACACTCTCTTCACACCCTATTCCCCAAACAGGCCATGTATTTTCCCACCTCTGTTCCTTCTCCTCTGTGCTTCTCTCTAGTGGAATGCTGTTCACCTGTCTCCTATGTACTTTTCAAAAGCATCTTTGAGAAAGTCTCTTTGGAGTGTCCCCACCTGAGAGAAAAATTCTCTGTTCCCAGGACTCTCACAGAACTGCATGCTTTCTTCTGTTACAGCCAGTGCTGGATCCTTCCAGACAGCTCCAATTTTAAATATCTTACTGTCAGACCATATGTACTAATTTTTGAATGGGAAAATATAGTCACCACAAGGATAGCATTTAATACTACTATACATAAGCTCTCTGATGGGATGGAAGGGACCGTTTCCCATTCATCTTCATATTCCCAGCCCCTCTCACTGTGCCTACAGAGTAGGTAATATAAATAATTAATATAATAACATATCATTGTAAGTTTATACTATAGCAGCTAACATTCTTGGAGGACTAATTGTTTATATGGACTGTGTTAAATGCTTTATATATATTATGTAAGTTATTTCTCAGCAAAACTCTATGAACCACGTAGTATTGTTATTTCCATTTTACGGAAAAGCAAACAGGATTAGAGAAGTTGAGTAACTTGCCCAAAGTCACATGGCTAGAGAGAGGCAGAGCCAGGTCTCAAACCCAACTCCACCCGACACCAAAGTCAGCATTCTCAATCGTTATGCTGTACTGCATAGCTTCCTCAACCACGGCTTAGTGAATGAATTTATCTCCCCACAGACTATAAACTTATTAAAGTAGAAACACAGCTTACTCATCTCTGTATTCACCACAGCACTCTACGCAGAGACACAATGCATTATCAGTAAATATCTTGAATCAAAAAAGGTCCACATCTAGTACCCACAACAATTTTGATCATGTCAGTCCCATTTCAGGAAGCTATAATTTCTTATGCCTAAACAGCTGGTCTAAACTTTGCCTGGTATTCCTGGTCCTCTAGTGTTCCTACGAGTCACATCTAACCAGTTTAACCTTTCAACAACACTCAAAATTAGCTTTTTGATCACAACCATCCTCCTGAACGATACCCGTCCTATTAACTCTTACATCAGCATCTTTTATCCTGCCGCCACTACCTCCTGCCCTCCCTGCTAGTAAGAACTCCCTCTCTCTGTATCTACCTTTCACACTTATAATGCCCTCCTCTTTATTCCTCTTATCTTCTTATCCAAATCCTACTCATCCTTCAAGTCTCGGCAGAAGCCTCATCCGCTCCCAAACCACATTTCCCAGTGACTCCACACCCCTGCTGACCTTTCTCTTCAACTCCCACAGGATCTAGAATCTTGCCACAAAATTTAGCAGTTTAATTATAGACTTCCTCCTATAGTTATATAAGTGGATGTGAGTACAGTCTGGCTGGGACATCCATCATCCTACTAGATTCAGTTCATCTGCCTCCTCCACACTGATCCTCAAACTTGGTCCAAGAGAATAGTCTTCCCCAATCAAAGACAACCATTCTTTCACCAAGAGCACACAAATACTTGTCTAATTAGTTGCTCTGCAAGTCTTATTTCAAGATTGTTTGTTTCTCAAGAACAGAGTCTAAACTTCATCTTCCTCTCGGATACTCCCACAATGATAATCCACTGCTGGATGCTGGGTACAGAGGTATGGCTCAAAAACGATTCCAGTTGACTGCAATGTTTTGAGGGTGGTGCTAATCTGCAACATGCCCAATATTCAATGATTACTGAAATTATATTAGGGAAGAAACAAGAGCCTAGGGTAGTTGAGTGACTTTGCCCAAGACACAGAGCTGTGCAGCAAATGTAAAATTTAAAAAAAAAAAGAGTATGTGAGAGAGAAGGTAATTAACTACTCGTACCGTAAAAATAAAAACAAAGAGGCTACACACTGCTTTGTGGAAAGAAGGCTCATGCCTATTATACCCTATGGAAGATAATTTAAAAACTCCTAACCAGGAATTCCCTGGCAGTCCAGTGGTTAGGACTCTGTGCTTCCACTGCAGGGGGCACCGGTTGGATCCCTAATCAGGGAACTAAGATCCCCCATGCTGCATGGCACGGCCAAAAAACAAAACAAAAACAAAAAAAACCTCCTAACAAATGTGACCATCATATTGAGAAATATGAACGGTTGCCAGAAAATGCAGTTCCTTTCAGCTAATTCGTTTTTATTACTTGAAGGAGGGATTCACTTAATCCTTGAACTGAAATCACCAAAACTCTAACTGTGTAAAATATATAGAATATTGGCAACGGGTTCAGTAGATACTATATATTATAGAGTTCTAAAATTTCTTTATTCAAAATACTGGTGTTAAATAAACAATAAACAGGCCATACTTTTTAAAAAGAAGGACATGAATGCTGACCTTCTCTTGTGGCACATTCATTCCTATATATGACATGTTTCTGCTTCCCTGTATTTAATATCCCTTAATTTCAGCCACTTACATGCTAACTACTGTAAACAACCATTCCCATTGTACCAGTGCTAATAACTTAGTACAAATGTAAGCAAACACTCAAGTATCAATGTGACGATTTGATTTTGAGTTTAGGATTTCTTTTTTCATACATAAGCCATCACTGTGGTACTCCTAGTTTTTTTAGTGATTAGTTTTTTACCTTACCGCTGATTTTTCTCCAGGGGCAAGCGGCATGGAGTTTTGTTTGCTTACTTTTAGAAAACTTTAATGGAATCTTGGTAAAGGAGCAACTGTAATAATTTAAGAGGTTATATGCCTCTTTCTCAATTTAATGATCTGTTGCTCTGAAAGTCACAAGTGAGTCAAACTCTAACTGGTCTCACCTGTGTCACAGGTTTCTAGTCCTGAAACTTTAGGAAAGGTAAAAGCAGACAGAAGAAGTGGTGAAGGATTTTACTGTTTATTATTCCAGCACCTCAGCATTATTAAAAATTGTTCGTTATAGTCAACGTGGAGAGCAGACTTCTGTGATGAAAGCAACATTCAACATGTAGAACATACTTTACTTAACGAGGTTGTTTTTCAGGCCTAGACCCTCTGGTAATTCTACTTGACATTTCAGCTGCAAATTGGTAAAACTACACAGAGGACATTGATAGATAACCCCCAATAGAACAGACAGTATTTTCCCATGAGGCACTGTTATATATGCTGTTAGGCTGTACAGGATTCGGGACTAGAGAATAAAGCAGCTGGCTGATGGAACACACATCTGGATACATTTAGCAACTATGCTTCTACAATTCATTTAGATTAAAATAATAGGAACACAAAAACATATCATTTTGGTAACATAGCACACTATTTCAGGGACATTTGTGAAATGACCTAAAAAGCCTTACTTACTATTTACATGACAAAATACGTTTCAAATTCCAAATCAATTGAGCAATGAACTCTGGAAGGTTCTATCAGGGACTGAAGGCTAACTCTCCCTTTTATCCAACCTCAAGTAGCTGCCTGCCTATAAGTGCAATTTTGCTTTGGATGTACCCAAAAACATTAAGGAGACTGAAACATTAGCTCACTATATTTAATGTGAAGAAGTGCGTGTATGCTGCTCCAACAATGCCCATGGATGCATGAGAGAGGGTGAAGGTTTATTAAGAAGGGCAAGGGAGCAGAGGCGGCTGTTATTTGCCAAGTAATGCGCACAGAGTTAAACTAGCCCTCTTCCTACTTCCCTAATACCTACAACCAATTAAGCCACCTCAAATGTTCTGTCTGTGTTGTTTTAAAGGAGATGCAGCATAGGGTTCTGGTTGCTAACCAGTGACACCCCTTCCCCAATTACAGGAGCTCCCCACCCCCCAGCGTGTCCCACCATCTACTTCTCTATCTCCTCCGCTAGGCTGTGAGCTCCCTGAAAGCAGGGCTGGTACCTCATTTGACTTTGTATCTTGGCTCACAATAAGCCCCTACTAAATGTTTGTTGAATGAACTGATGTTCGAAAGTAGGGAAAGTGAACAGACTTAAACATACTGCAGGCTAAGTAGTTGTCACGCGTGGTTTTCAACATGCATACTCTATAGAGAAAGCTGGGAACAAAATAGTCAAGACATAATAATGTTCCCACATTCTTCACAGGCACTTGGCCTGTTAGCATGCTTTAACTATCTACTGGTCTTTAATACTTCAAGATACTACAAAACTCTTCAAGATGTTTGCAACCTGTTCTTTGAATTTAGCTGAAAGTCAAACAAAGGTTTTTTTTTCTTTCAGAAACAGTTTTTACTTGGCAACAATTTTGGCAATCAAGCAGCACATTTCACCTTTACAATAATATACATCACGCACACATCATGTTTTGACAAACGTGAAATTTATAGATAAATGTATCATTTAGAAATAAATGTAAATTGCTGCAAACTAAAGCTGTACTTAAAAATTTTATTATGAAAATTTTCAATGTATACAAAAGAGAAAATGTACAGCAAACACCCATAATCCCATCATCCAGATTCTACATTTATCAGATTTATCAGGATTTCCACACTGATTCTCTCTTCCTGTCCTCTTCTTTTCCCTTGCTTCCTCCCTCCCTCCCTTCTCGACCCCCCTTCCCTATCTCCCCCTCCCCTACCCTCTCTCTCTCCCCCACCTCCTGAATTACTGTAAAGCAAACCCCAGACATCCCATGAGTGATTTCACCCTACTTAGCTATTAAATGAGTTCATTTCCTGGAAACACCTCTATTCTGTTCTAGGATCTAGCATAAGCTAGATTCTAATTGATCTTTTTTTCAAGTACCAATATCTGTGAGTCACTTAAACCCCAAAGGGTGCCCAATCCTGTGTCATTTCCTGGAGGAATATCAACTACTTCCATTTTAAGTAAAAGTTTACTTTCCTCTTTTTGTCTTAATAAAGATAAGATCTTTAAGCAATGGCTATTTTAAAATAAGTTAATAATTTTTCCCATAGAAACATTCACATCAATTAAGTCAGATTGAAGACATTCTTTAAATTCTTGCTAGACAAGAGTTTTGTAGATATTTAATATACATCTTAACCGTATTCTAAAAGCCCCCTTTCCTATTATGAAGAATACTATATCAAACCCAAAGACACAACAAAGTTATACCTCTACTTCCCCATCTTTACAAAGCTAAGAAGTATTAACTCCTTGGATTGAAATAGCACATTCTTCTTTTAAAAGGTCCAATCCCTTTATTTCCTAAGTAAACTCTGACATTTTCCAAAAATATCTGAATAATTTATGAAAAAAACATATCTGCTGCTAATGAAATTAATTAACCATCACACTTGAGGAGTAGTTCCATTCTCCTTTCCTGTGAAAAATAACACGGAAGCCAAGGGCAACCTTCAGGTATATATCTCTCAGAAGGCAAGATCAGACCAGTTAACTCAAGACAAAATATTATGATGTACAACTCAGAAATCACTAGAGATAAAATTTCAGCTTAGACTTTGAGCTAAGCTGGAAGTTTATCTATTAGTCACTAAAATGGCCTCTTGCAGTGTAACATACCCTGCTTATATGTTCTCAAATATGGTACTTGTTAATTGAGAAAACTAGACTCTTTTGTTTCATACTTCACTTTTTACCTCATACGGGTGTAGTTAAGTACAACTAATTTGAGAGGTTACCCTTGATTCGGAGTCGAGATTTATACAACCAGCTATATTGAAATAGGAGAAATAAAACATATGATCACTATGTGATAGAAAACTCTGGTGAGTTTGTGAGCATCAGAAATCACTATCACTACCATATTATAGTAACACCACCAAAATCTCATCACCAATGATTTTCATGTATTTTGGCAAGTATGAATAAACACCAGTACAACTGTTTGTCATAAGTTATTTTGTAAGAGTAGAATATCAATCTGTTTGCCATATTCTGTCATGACAGCTACCCTCAACTTCTATTTCACAGAATTTTGAAAAACCATTTAACAGTGATCAAAAGTATTTGAAATTCCATTCCCCTTCGCCCCACCCCCAAGATATAAAGTAAGAGTTTCTGTCATTTAAACCTTTGGCATCTGACTTGATAGATACAGCTATATAATTAGGATTACAAAACCAATTTTTAAAAAGTACAAAGTCCCTAAAATATTCCCCAAATAAAGAAAAGACAATATATAGAGAGAGAACAAGTCAGATTCTAAACTTCAAATTTTTCTCTTAAAACAAATTTGCTTCTACTTGAATACATAAGATTTAGAAAGCGTCTCCAAATGTGTAACTACCCAAACACATAATAAGGATTTCGAGATGTTTAAAGTAAATTTCTGCTTAAATATTCCATAATATAAAAGTTAGAGCCTAACGAAATAATATTAAAATTGTTACCCTTCCGGGATGAGAGCAAACCTGTTGTTTCTTTCTCGCAGCACTAAACAGAAGGAACCTCCCACGCCCAGAACGCCAATCTGGAAACCCAACATTCTTCTCACAATTGCAACTTTAGAGAGCAAGTCATAACACTTCCTGCTAGAGAGAGAGAGCACCCTGACAAAGCTATGATACAATACTTACGAATCCCCTTCCTGTCAGCCTCACAGTATTTTGCCAAGTATTAACAAATTGGAACTTCACAACATTTAGAGAAAAGTGAATTTTTTCATTGCAGCTCCACTGAAATCATGCAAGAACACAAGGGAATTTAAAGTTGGTTCAGGTCGAATAGCTACAACCCACATACCTATTTAAAGTTTGAACATTAGCCAAGTAACCTGCTTATTTTAGAACACATGGAACCAGCTTCTCCCCAGAGGCCAAGTCACTCGTCCATAGGAAAGTGCATTACTTAGAAAGGCAAATGAACTGTCCCAGACCACTTACGTTCTATTATTCATCTCGATCCATACTTACGTCTTTATACAACACTTACACTCCATATGCTAGGTGTCAGAGCATTAACTGCGAGTATCTATATCTTGTTTTCGGTTGAACACATAAGCTGTTAAGCGTAGGAACTATATTTTCTACCAGCCTAGCATACAGGAACGAAACCAATACTTGACGAACTGAATTTTCTATTGAGAGGCAGTACTGCTGAGTAGTTTAGAGTTCTGGAGCCAGACTGGGTTCAGATCCTGTCTCCACAATTTTCTAGGTTGTCTTTGGACAAACTGCTTAAGCTCTTGTGCCTGTTTTCTCATCCAGGGATGATAATAGTAACTACATCACATAATGATAACTATTTTGTACATTGTTGTGATGCTCAAATGATTTAATGTGCGTTCAAATTTTAGATCATAGCCTGGTAAATTGTAAACACTAGGTATGTGATAACTGCTATATTCTTATTATTGCAATTTGTTTTTTTAACTGGTCTAGCAATTCTAATCAGTGAATTGTTAAATGAAGCAACTGGTTAGCTATGAGTTCTCACCCTTTATGGGAGAGAACAATAAATCAATAGGAGTACTGTGCTAGGTTCAGGAGACCATTTCTAATACTGACATAGGGCAAGTCAATCATTTGAAAGGAAATGGAGTGCAATGGGAGCATCAGGGCCTTAGGAATCAGACTGACTTCAACTCTGTGTGACCATGAACACATCACTTAGCTTCTCTGAGCCCCAGGTTCCTATCTATAAAAATGCAACTAATTCCATGAACTTCAGAGGGTTGCGATGATGATTAAGTGAGATAAATGCATAAGGGGGTCTGGCTCCAGCAAGGTGCTCAGTAAGTGGCGGCCATCGTTATAATCTGTCTGGGATATAATATGCATGATACCATCTGCTCTACCTACCTAATCTGCTCTACCTACCTAATAAGTATGAAAGTGAGATAATAGATCCTTCAGTCCTTTATAAATAATATAAAACAAAGTGAAGCGTTTTATGCTAACATTGAAATCTCAGAATAAGGAGGCGACTCACATTGCAGTCACTTGTAAAAAGCATCAGGACAGCCCACATCAGGAGGCAGAGTGTTCTCCTGTCCTCATCACTAACCACCATTAGCAGACACTGGATTACATTTTGTCTCCTTAATGGAAGCACTTTATTTCATCGATCACAAAAACTGCATGAACTATCAAAAGGCAACGCAATCCCGAACAGAAGGAATAGAGCGTCAGGAGTCAGAGGACGTGTTTTTCCACCTGTTTTCATTGCTGACTCACTATATGAAGTCTCTTCAACTTTCCTGAGTCTCAGTTTCACCATCTTTGAAACAAGCATAGCACTAGCTGCCTGTAGCCAGTCAGGGAATATGTGGGGTAGTAAGGAATGCTCAAGCACCTTGAGCTAACTGGAAGAAAGGGTATACGTGTATGTATTATCATGCATTTCCAGGGAAAACTGGGGCACAGGCAATTGCCTCCGGTAAGAAGACAGTATCAGTGACAGGCCAGCAATGTTGGGTTTCCCCAGCCTTACTTTTCTTTAGCCACACTTGTCACTTCACAACACTTATATGGGTCTGTCCCAAGTGCTATTAAATTAACTTCCTCGGGCTTCCCTGGTGGCGCAGTGGTTAAGAATCCACCTGCCAATGCAGGGGGCACGGGTTTGAGCCCTGCTCCGGGAAGTTCTCACATGCCATGGAGCAACTAAGCCCGTGTGCCACAACTATGAGCCTGCACTCTAGAGCCCGCGAGCCACAACTACTGAGCCCGCGTGCCACAACTACTGAAGCCTGCGTGCCTAGAGCCTGTGCTCCGCAACAAGAGAAGCCACGGCAATGAGAAGCCCATACACCGCAACAAAGGGTAGCCCCCGCTCGCCGCAATGAAGACCCAATGCAGCCAAAAATTAAAAAAAAATAACTTCCTCAATGATCACGCTACCCAGAAACAGCTTCCTTGTCTTTCCCTTTCTTGGTCATCTGGAATGTATATGCTTTCTAGCTTTCTGAACTCTAAGGCTAATCTTTGATCACAGTGAAATCTGTCAACACCCAGTTGTTGATTTTAAAGTCTATTCACCATAACATGATAGAATTCACTTCAACTGCAAAATATTGTGGTGAAAGTTCTAGGAATGGATACTCCCTTTAAAAATGGACATCTTCTACTTAGTAAATACCAGGACATTTCCTGAAAGACTGCTGTATCACATCAGTAGTTCAGCCAGTTTTGGCCTGCAGCCCATGCTGTAACCTTCTAAATGTCTCATCATATGACGTATGTGCAGGTGTGCGGGCCAAGGGGGGGTATTGGCGTTTGTGTATGTGTGTGAGTATGTGTGTGAACAGCATCTCTGTTTTTACTATGGGTAATGAAAATTGCTCTGGGAACAGAAGATGGTGGCAAGGGTTATGTAATCCATTGCACATTTTTATAAGCAGGCCACAGAATGAAAACAACTTTTACATTTCCAAATTCATCATGATGAATGCTGGGGAAAGTCAACAGAAACCAACCTATGTTTTATCTGTACATGTAAAGTGCACAAGCTCTCACTCTCTCTCAAATGTTACAAACAAATCCATAAAGTTAAAAGTTCACACATGCACCTATGGACACATACACCCTTCAGGGTGGAAAGGAAGGAAAGAGGCACACCCAAAGCTGCATGAGCATTTCATAGACGTATCAGTGTAATCTGCAGTTAGGACACAAGACCTAGACACAGTATTTTTAAAGTCTCTTCCAACTTTCATTCAAACATCATCCTCTCCCCACCACACCCAGTACGGGTTATATTCTTTCCATGTGTGACACGTACAATGGAGGCCTCTCCCACTGTGCTTAATGCCACACCTCAGTAACAGTGATCTATCGTCCTTTAATGGAACAGGATTTTACCCATCTTCATGACTTATAAAGTAAACAAACAAATAACACTCACAGTGAGTGAAACATCAAAGCAAAGGGATCTAACGTAAAACAGGTACCAAATTAACACGGAGGATATTGCTACTGTAATTTTGGGCTATATTGGAAAGTTTAGGAAATTTATGCCAGGAACAGTATTAGGTACACAAACTTCCTGTTGCTTGGCTGTGTCAGTTTTAACAATCAGGTAGATCTGGTTTACGTCATGATTGGGCGGGGGTTAAATAAGCCACAAGAACATCTTAATTTCAATATTCCAAGGGCTGTCTCCCCAACAGTAAATATTTGTGAGCTCTGTTTTTGCATAACAAAGTAATCAACCTTTTAAAACAGGATGTCTTATTATATATTAAATTATATACCTTGCCCTAATGCCCTAAAACAAAAGGCTGAAATAGGGCTTCCCTGGTGGCGCAATGGTTGAGAGTCCGCCTGCCGATGCAGGGGACGCGGGTTCGTGCTCCGGTCCAGGAAGATCCCACATGCCGCGGAGCGGCTGGGCTCGTGATCCATGGCCGCTGAGCCTGCGCGTCCGGAGCCTGTGCTCCGCAACGGGAGAGGCCACAACAGTGAGAGGCCCGCGTACCGCAAAAAAAAAAGGCTGAAATAAATAGAAGGATTTAAAGCATGGGTCCTCCAAAAATTATCAGTTGAACTACACATGGGATAAGGAAGTGATTTGGAAGACATCTGTGGTGACTATATACAGTTAACAACACTGAACTGCATATTTCAAAGTTGCTAAGAGAGTAAATCTTAAAAGTTCTCATCACAAGAATAAAAAAGTAACTGTGGGGTGGTGGATGTTAACTAGACTCATTGTAGTAATCATTTCACAATATATACATATATTAAATCATTTCGTTGTACACCTTAAACTAATACAATGTTATATGTCAATTATATTTCAATGAAACTGGGGGGGACATTGTGTTCTGTTCATAGCTAATAAAATCATACAAAGAAATAACTCATATGCTCTACACCTTCCTATCCTGAGAGTCTCTCATTCAAAAAAAGGATAGGGAAGGAAAAGAAACAAAAAAACCCAACTAACCGAGCAGCTCCTAAACTTTTTGGCCTCAGGACCTGAGGACCCCAAAGAGCTTTTTGATATATGGGTTAGATCAGTGTCTTTATCATATTAGAAGTTACAACTAAGAAAGTTTAAAGATATTTATTTAAAAAAAATTAAACCCACCTCATGCTAATATAAATAACATTTTAAAATGAAAACTATATTTTTAAAAAATGTAGTGGGAAGAGGCAGGGCATGCCTCGCTCCTGCGGATGTCTCTTGCTTCAACACTGTTTGAATGGAACAGACCCAGGGACGCCCCCTTTTCCAGCCTCCAATCACCCTGGAACCTCTTTTCCAGTCACACCCTTAGGAACCAACCACTATGCCGTCCTCAGCCTCCGGAACCAGCCAGCACCGTTTTTTTTGGAGCTTAGCTCCTTACTGCTGATCAACCATGAGCTCCCAGATTTGTCAGAATTATTCCACCCAGGTGGAAGCAGCCGTCAACCACAGGGGTCAACGTGCATCTGGGTCCTCCTACACCTACCTCTCTCTGGGCTTCTATTTCTACCGCGATGATGTGGCTCTGGAGGACGTGGGCCAGTTCTTTGCTGAGTCCACCATTGAGAAGGGCAAGGGCGCCCAGCATCTCTTGAAGATGCAAAACCAGCACAGTGGCTGTGCCCTCTTCCAGGAGCACAGAAGCCGTCCCAAAATGAATGGGGTAAAACTCTGGACAATAAGGAAGCTGCCACAGCCCTGGAGAAGAACCTGAGCCAGGCCCTTGTGGACCTGCACCCCTGGGCTCTGGCCGCGCAGACACCCACCCGTGACTTCCTGGAGAGCCGCTTCCTGGAGGAGCAGCTGAAACTCATCAAGCAGATGGCGACCACCTGACTAACCTCACCTCCCACTAGCGCAGGCTGCCGCCGGGGTTGGAGTGCCGGGGGGAGGGGGGGTGCTGAGCCAGTAGCCCTTCCAAAGGCTCACCCTCAAGTACGACAGGGGCCTCTGCAGCCCAACGGTCTTTGAGGGGCCCCTCTGCATCCCTCTGGTGTCAGGGCTTCTGCCTAAGCCCCTCTCTGCAGCCCTAGGCAGCTTTTTGACCACCCTGGGGCCCTCACCTAAGCCGTGGGCCAAATGGAAACAAAGGTTTTTGCAGGAAAAAAAAATAGAAGAGTATATTGTTTACATCTTTGTTTAACTAAATACAGTGACAGCTGGATTTTCATATCTGCTTCTGCATTGTCTGTTGCAATATGTTGTTTTGATTCAAGTATATGAAGAAAACAGGGCCTCCCACAGATACGTTGTTTGGAAAAAGGAAGTATTTTAGGAGCCTTTTCGGATAATTATGGATATTCTTCTTTATAATACCACGCCAAAACTGGGTAAGTGCTAGTTTCTTAAATAGTTGTTGCAGTGTGGAATCTGATATCAGATCAATGACGTTATCATACTCTGTTAACGTTAAAATCCATTGGTCTATCTTGCACTTTATTTTTTTGTACTTTTTTTTTTTTTTTGCGGTACGCGGGCCTCTCACTGTTGTGGCCTCTCCGTTGCGGAGCACAGGCTCCGGACGCGCAGGCTCAGCGGCCATGGCTCATGGGCCCAGCTGCTCTGCGGCATGTGGGATCTTCCTGGAACGGGGCACGAACCCGTGCCCCTATCTTGCACTTTAAATGGACCTTTTACCCACGCTTGATTTCAGAACATCATGCACTGATCATATGGAACAATACTGTCTGACTAGTACAGATGTGTTGTCACACTTCATTTTACAATATCTAACAAATCACTTCCATTAAAAACACCACCAACCTCATTAGAAAAGTCTAAGTATTGATGTATGGTGGCTGACGCAAGTTTTCAAGAATTTGAATTTTTGCTTGAAATCTCTAACTTTATCATTGGCAACAAATACTCCCAGCCGTTTTCCTTGCAGTGACTAGCACACTTGATTCACTTTTGATAACATATCTGCCAAATATTCAGGTCTGAATTATCAGTTAATGCGTCATTCGCTCTTTCGAGTAAAAATGGTTTTCTGTTTTCTAAAAGTGCAGCTAGTTTAGCTTGCAAATCAAAAAACTGCACAAGTGCTTTTCCTCAAGACAATCATTGTAAATCCATATGCAGCAGAAATGTTTTTATGTACTTCCCATTTCATCACACAGAATATTGAAAAGATGTATACCCAAGAGTTGAGATTTAATAAAATTAATTTTTCCTGCTTAATCAAGGACATTCATTAATGAACTGCATGTTATAGGTATGTTTCTAACAGGAAGGGTATGGTGTTGAATACAAAGACTACTCATACAGTGTGGGGCTAAGGCACTAGCAGTTTTACCCACCATTGCTTCTGTCAGTATAGTGAAAAAGCAAAGAACATCTTAGTGTTATTATACAAGTAATTTTGATCTCCAAGGGACTCTGTGGCATACTTTTCTATTGAGAACTGGTGCTTTATTTGGTAATATTTATGATGGAGTCATCTAATTTTAGAGACAAAAAACATAAGGTCCATAGGTTTTTAACAAGAAATTTCAAAACTGAGAATGCAATTACCAGAATAGGTTTTAACGCGAGTTCTGTTCTGTTGAACTGTGAAAAGAAGAATTCATTGATTAATATCAATTCTGAGGGGACCAATCTATAGCTTATTTACTCCAAAGAATATTTTGCAGAATCAGGTTCATGTCCATGAGATGGGAATTTATCACGATAGTGTAGTTTTTAGAAACTTTTAATACATTTTTTAAAAGATTAAGAAAGACAATATGTTATAAAACTACTTAAAAATATCCAGTTCATATGTAGCAAATCAGATTTTTCTTCTGATAATCAGTAACAGTTTCTTTCTCTGATACTAGAAAAGAAAGGCTTTGAAAGTTAGACTCTGTATGAAATGCAGAATTATAACTTTTAAAATATTAAAAATGAAGTGAACTATAGTATTTATGTGTAAAATAATATGCAGGTTATTTGAAAGCAAATCCCAAACAACAAAAAAGGGGAGAGAAAAGATGAAATATAAGAACATCAAATATTGATAAACTGTTGAAACTGTGGGGGGGTTCCTTATGCTATTTTACTTTGTATGTTTGAAATTTTCCATAAAAGTAAGCTTTTAAAAATTCCATGAGCTTATAAAAAAGTATTTTGTATTTTGGAAAGCAAAAATAAAATTCCTGACTCATATTCATTCGTTACCACGAACACTGAATGAACATCCACTCTGTAAAAGGCACTGTACTTAGATGGCATCAGGAAATAGAAAGATTTATGAAATATGTCTTTTACATTCAAGGAACTCAGAGTGTCTGTGTCCATATATGTAATTGATTCCCTAAAATGGGTATAATGCCTCCACTATGACCATTCTAAGGGGTACTTATACTATTACAAAGCACAGCTTGAGCCAACTGAACTGCAAATCAGGATAATGCAATTTTAAGGGGAAAAAAAAGGAAACTGGCATGAAAAGAAAATACAAAAAGGAAACTTAAAAAATAAGAAATGAGACTCTCTTTGGTTTTCCTCTATAAAAGGAAACCAACAAGAGATGTGAGCAAATATGGGCATGACCACATCATTTTTCCACCACAACCCCATCATCTTATTTTACTTCAGGACAGGAACCATCATGTCATCTCCTTTGAGTCAGCTCTTGTACTACTCACATAGGCAAAAATAACTGAGCAATACATTCACTTCCCATGGTGAACATTAAATACATTAAGTATTCTATAATTCTTCCAATGAAAGAAGACAGCAGTTACAGATTCCATATTTTAATTTTCAGGGCTACTATGTCCATTCACACCGCCCGCCCCCCCCATATAAATTAAGACCATCCTAAAGAATAAATCCACAAGTTAAATCAATAACATTCCTCAGTTACTCAAGGGGTCTAATTTTAACACTGATAAATGAAAAATAAAAGTGAGAATCAAAAAAATCAAACATTTACTTTAACTATCATCTTCCAGCTTATTGCCATATATTCCAAACAAATTATCAATTTTTCCCTATTCAAACTTCAGGTAAAATGTGCAAGAGTTCTCAAAACTCATTCAATGTAGGTCTTTAAAAGCTGAGTGATAGATTAAAGGATTTAAAATTGCTCCACTGTTTTCATCTTTAATATTTATTAAGCTCTATGAGGGCAGTGATTTGTCTTTTCACCAATCTATCTCAAGCATCTAGAACAGTGCCTGGCACACAGTAGGCACGCAATAAGTATCTGTTAAGGAGGGTGGGGGTGGGGGGATTGGATGAAAGCAATCAAAAGGTACAAACTTCCAGCTGTAAGATAAATAAGTACTAGGGATGTAATGTACAATATGAGAAATTAACACTGCTGTATGTTATATATGAAAGTTAACAGAGCAAATCCTAAGAGTCCTCATTACAAGGAAGAAAAATTTTTTCTTTCTCTTTTATTTTGTATCTATATGAGATGATATTCACTAAACTTACTGTGATAATCATTTCATGATGTA
This sequence comes from Tursiops truncatus, assembly GCF_011762595.2. Classification (NCBI taxonomy): domain Eukaryota; kingdom Metazoa; phylum Chordata; class Mammalia; order Artiodactyla; family Delphinidae; genus Tursiops; species Tursiops truncatus. The sequence continues at coordinate 31,528,759 of NC_047055.1, forward strand.
TGTAAGTCAAATCATTATACTGTACACCTTAAGGCTGTACGTCAATTATGTCTCAACAAAATGAAGAAAAAAATTCAGGAACAAATATTTACTTTCAAATGAAAAAAAGTATCTGTTAAATAAATTTGTGATAATAACATTGCATGCTAAAGGAATTAAACTCACTGTCATGTGCTATAGTGGTGTATTACATAATAAAGAATAAACTTTTAGCACTTTTAATGCAAATCACATAAATAAACATAAAAGACATCTACTCTTGTCCCATTGGGTAACCCTACAAAACAGGGTGATTCCTAAGAAGTAATCCAGCCAAAGAAACGGTAGGTTACATCTTTCCAGTGGCACCGAATCCATGATCATATTTGGCAGCTGAATGATTTTCTAATTCTCCACTTTTCGAAAATAAAGGCATTTCAGAGAAAAGTGGAATGGAAGGTATAAAGAACTCTGAATTTTATCAAGTTTTCCTTCAAAATTGCCACACACACAAAAAAGAAAAATCGCACTTAAGCTGTCAAGATCTCAATGCTTTAGCTTTCTTAACTTTAAAACGACTACTTTTTGACCTCACAAGGAATCACAAAACCTTCAAAAGAAACAGCCGCTTCAGCATTTCCTGCCTGTCTGCCCTAGTCCAAGATTAACCTTGTCAGTTTTTAGGAAGACTTATAAAACTCCTTTAAATGACTAATTCAGATGAAGTGGTAACATGAAACCACAGTTTATAAGACGCTGGTTTCTACTTGTTACCAGATGTTGCCATCACTTCAAAGTGTTAAATGCATTCATGAAGAGGTTCAGATATATTTGCATGTGGAATATTTTCTGACTTCTGCTATTATTGTGAAGACAGAGGAAAACTGTTGCCTTGTTGTCTAATAAAACATCTTTAAGGTTGCCAATATTCACATCAAGAATCACCAAGTACTCTGTCGGTCTAATTCCTCCGTGTAATTCTTGCAAGCACATATATATATAAACACTTTAAAAACACACCACAGGGACTTCCCTGGTGGCGCAGTGGTTAAGAATCTGCCTGCCAATGCAGGGGACACAGGTTCGAGCCCTCGTCCGGGAAGATCCTACCTGCCACAGAGCAACTAAGCCCGTGCGCCACAACTACTGAGCCCTCGCTCTAGAGCCCGCGAGCCACAACTACTGAGCCCGCCAGCCACAACTACTGAAGCCCACGCGCCTACAGCCCATGCTCCCCAACAAGAGAAGCCACCACAATGAGAAGCCCGTGCACCACGACAAAGAGTAGCCCCCGCTCGCCGCAACTAGAGAAAGCCCATGTGCAGCAACGAAGACCCAACGCAGCCAAAAATAAATAAATAAATTAAACAAAACAAAAACACACCACAAATTAATTCCATTTCTTTGGGAGCTTGTCATGAAACAGCCCGCTTAAAGATCTAGCTGAAAAATCCAAATGTGTGTGTGTTTGTGTGTATGTGTATACTTTTGGAGTTGCTTTTTTAGACAAAACAGTAAACAGTCACTAGCTTCACATAGTTCAGGGTTCATTTGCCAGGATAACTCAACAATTGCACTAGGTTTTCTGCTTCTACACATTCTTCTCTTGTTATGTTAATTTCTTTGGTTATGTTGCCATTGGGGTTTTATTAGGTTAATTAAAAATGTTTTTTAATCTCCAGAGAGAGTTTAAGGCAACAACAATGGTTGCTATTTTCTACACATAATGGTCATTGTTAAGTTTTGGCCCAACACAGCATCCTGAATACAATGTAGATTTATCCTTAAGATTGGCTGCAAAAATACTGTGGTCTCACACAGTGTTATGTTCCCTTTCTATTCAAATGTCTGGGAGATACCCCATAACTCTTATTTTATTTTTGCTGATACCCCGACTGCATTTCTTTGAGGATGGAGTTGAATCCATAAACATAACACTAATGCTGGCTCAGATTTCTAGACACTGAATTATAACTGACCAGTTTTGCTTGCTCAGTATTTTATTTGGCAATCTGTTAACCTGGTACAGCTAAAAAGTCTCATAATTAATTCTGCCACAAATCAAACAACTTTTGTGGCCTTTGCTTGCTAAAAATCATATTGTTAGCAAAAAGTCATCCATGCAAGAGCAACTTCTTCCTTCTCCCAGTTTATCCCTCTCCCTGGTACTCTTACCTCAGAAATTGGCTAAGCCATTAGCAGGGTTCTTTTGATGGGGTAGACTATGGTAGGCTCGCTGGCTCTGAGAATTCGCTGCTTTAGAGAATGAGCTTTTAAAGGTCTCTCATTAGACCAAATACAAAAATGCAGATAAGCGATATGTGAAGAAAGAAGTTGGAATATCTGTTTGATGAGTACCATTATACTGCATTCTTCCTTAAATTACACTTTTTTTCCATCACAGGATAGGTTTTGCTGTAGCTGTGACTATTAACCTAAACAAAGTTAGGAGTAGATGGGGAAGAAACAAATCACTGATATTAGTGGTAGTAAATTTTTTTCAGTATTAATTCTGTATTTAAATGGATTCAATGATCATCATACATCCTTTTACCAAAACTCCTCTATTCTTAAAATCTTAATTTTGCCCTATTTTTTAATTGGCTGAATTTCACTTTCGAGTATTTCTCTTTTCTACGAGTTCTTTTATATTCATGGGAACTGCCTAGTACCTTTATTTTTGAATGACATCTTGGCTTACTATTCTTGGATCGCATTTTTGTCCTTTCAGAACTCTGTACACAATGCTTAGTGGTAGTAAATTTCACTGTAATAATTATACTAAAACTATATGAGCCACATGCTATAACTTAGGTAAGTTTTCCTTATTGAGAAGTAATTCTGTTAATTGTGTTTAAGGTAGTATATCTGGACTGTGATTTTCAAATTCCTGCTTTCTGAGTATAACCACTTAATGCCATATTCATAATGTTATAGGCTGCCAGTGACATATTTATTAAAACAATAAAAGCCAATTTAAAACAGGATGGGAAAGAGAGCCAAGTTTTTTTGGTGCTTCCACCCTGAATCATGAAGCAGAAAGAAGGGTGGAAAAGCTTTATCTTGAGAAAGCAAGACAGAAATGAAAGCATGATCTCATTCACTTTTCCCGCACCCAAACAAGGTGACATTTTCTGTTCCTTTCTTCTTCAGCCCTAATCAGTTTAACAGTCCTCTTTTTTTAATCCCTAATAGTAAGTTTCCAAGTGCCCTTTTTTTTTTTGCGGTACGCGGGCCTCTCACTGTTGTGGCCTCTCCCCTTGTGGAGCACAGGCTCCGGACGCGCAGGCTCAGTGACCATGGCTCACGGGCCCAGCCGCTCCGTGGTATGTGGGATCTTCCTGGACCGGGGCACGAACCCGTGTCCCCTGCATCTGCAGGCGGACTCTCAACCACTGCGCCACCAGGGAAGCCCTCTTTTTGTAATTTTTAAGATTTTATTTTTCAGAATCAAAGATCAAAGCATGAGTATGCACAAAAGTTTTCATTTAAAATGTTTTGATTTACTATTCATGACTAACAAACACATCCTAAACTCCAATACCCTAAATCCCAATGATTTAGTGGCATATTCTGTTTTGCTATGTGGTTAATGCATTTGTTTGAAACAAAAGAAGAGGTAAACCATACTTAAGGCAGTAGGTTTAGGAGTCTTGCAAAGAGAAATCTAAGGTGGGGGCAGGAGTCTTTAAAAATTCTGGAAAGAACTCTTCAAATAATTTTAAAATTCAAAAACATATCAGTGATTTAGAACTTGAAAGTTATATACCTAAATCAAGAATGTGTCATTCCTTTGAAAAAGTTTCAATATTGGCAATTAAAAAAAAAGATATCCAAGTTATATCTGAAGAGAAATGACCAATTAATATTTGTTCAGTGATTTAAAAATCATAAAAGTAGGCACCACTTTAGAAAATAAGACCTAGCATGAGACTATAGAAGAAATTAAATTGTCTTCCTTAATGGAATTGCCATTTTTAACTTAATTAACATTACATATGCAATCTCAAAATTCTAATTTATTAATGTAACTCCTATTGACAGCACAGTTTTTTGTGGTCATAGACCAGCTTATTCTAAAAATTTATGTGGAAAAGAAACAGGTCTTAGAACAGGTAAACTTTATTGAAAAATAGACTGGGTGGACTCACTCTGCCTGGTGTTAAGTCATTCCTTGTAGCTACAGCAATCAAGATAGTGTGGTTACAGAGCAACACATGCAGAACAATGGAACAGGCCAGAGAACTCTGAAATAGACCTACACGAATAAGCTCAACTGATTTTTGACAAGGGTGCAAAAGCTCATCAGTGGAGGAATGGTGCTACAGCAACTGGACAACCATAGGGGAAAAAAATAAGAACTCTGACCTAGACCTCATTTTGTGTAATATTGTGTAAAGATTTACACCAAAATTAACTCAAAATGGGCCACAGACTTAAATGTGAAACATAACACCATAAAACTTTAGAAAAAATTTTTTGAAAAATTCATCAGGAACCATGTTTGGTGAAGAGGGCTTGGACATAACATCAAAAAGACAATCCATAAAAGGAAACATTGATCAACTTGGCCTTGTCAAAATAATACTTTTGTTCTGTGAAAGACCTTGCTTGGAGGATGGAAAGACAAGCTACAGACTAGGAGAAAATAGCTGTATACCACATATCTGACAAAGGATTGTTATCTAGAATATATAAAGACCTCTCAAAACTCAACATTAAAAAACAATCCAATTGGAAAATAGGCAAAAGACACGAACAGATATTTCACCAAAGAGGATATACAGATGGGAAACAAACACATAAAAAGATGCTCAGCATCATTAACCACTGGGAAATGCAAAATGAAACAAAAATGGGATATCACTACACACCTATCAGAATAGCTAAAATAAAAGTGTGACAATACTAAGTGCTAGCAAGGATGTAGAAAAACTGGGTCACTCATACATTGCTGGTAGGAGATTAAATGGTACAAGTCACTACAGAAAAACATTTTGATAGTTTCTTATAAAATTAAACATGCAGCTCTCATATGACCCAGAGATTGCATTCTTTGGGAATTAATCCCAGAGAAATGAAAATTTACAATCACAGAAAAGCCTGTACACAAATATTTGTAGCAGCCAATACTAGAAATGGCCCAGATGTCCTTCAATGTGTGAATGGTTAAAAACACTATGGTACATTTACACCATGGAATACTACTCAGCAACAAAAAGGAGGAAGGTATTGATATACACAACTTGGATGAATCTCTAGAGAATTATGCTGAATGAAAAAAGCCAAAAGATTGCATACTCTGATTTCATTTACATAATATTTTTGAAATGACAAAATTATAGAAATGGGAAACAGATTAGTGGTTTTCAGGGGTAGAGATGGGGCAGGTGCAGGGGAGGGTGGAAGGAAGTGCATGCTGTTACAAAAGGGTAACAAAAGGGATTCTAGTGGTGACGGAACTGTTCGGCATCTTGACTGTATTAATGTCAACATCTTGGCTTGGGTATATTGTACTATGGTCTTGAAGAGGTTACTACTGGGGGAAACTGAGTAAAGGGCACACAGGATCTCTTTGTTATTTCTTACAAGTACATGTCTACAATTTCTGCAAAGTAAAAAGTTCAATTAAAAAATCCAACTCAGAATTAAACACAGAATATAGTATATATTATATATATATATATATATATACTATATACACAGTATATAGTATATAGTGGATAGGAAAAGGGAAGAAAACTTATATGCAATAATTTCATATCCTATTTTAAACATTATTGCCACGAATTTTTCCAAAATACTATAGACATAACTACTGACACTATAGTCTTAGCATATATGGTCAATTCATGACTCCACTAGAGTATTTGATCTGGGTAAACGATATTTTTTCTGTTCAATACCAAAATAACAAGCTGATATAAAGGAGAATTTCAGGGCAAGAACCCACCAATGCATGACAATTTTGGTATCTGTTATTAGAAATATTTACTTAAGTGACACTTCTCCCCAGATAGTCACTCCTTGATCTCCTTCATGTCTTGCATCAAATATCTTCCTTTCAGTGAGGCCTCCTGTGACCACATGATTTGAAATGGCAATGCACTCTTCCCACTCCCTATACCCTCAACTTTAATTTTCTCCATAATACATTACCATCGAATATACTATATCGTTGTTCATTTTGTATCTTCCCCTAGTAGGATGTAAGCTTCATAAGGATGGTAATTTTCATTTGTTTCAGTCACAGGTATAATCCCCAGTGCCTAGAAAATAACTTGACCTATAGAGGCACTCAGTAAATATCTGAATAAGTGAATGAATCAATGAATAAAATGGAATTTTTTTTCTTGGTGAGGAGTGTACAAAAGGGGAAATGCTCTCTGAGAGAGAAAATCCAGTTTGGAAGAAACCAAGAGTGATAAATCCAGGAATTCTCTGGAGGTCCAGTGGTTAGGACTCTGCACTTCCATTGCAGGGGGCACGGGTTCAATCCCTGGTCGGGGAACTAAGATCCTGCAAGCCACGCGGTATGGCAAAAAAAAAAAAAAAAAGAGTGATAAATCCTACAATGTATATCCAATATATTGGCATTAGAGTTTTCAAAATCCTTTGGATGGGGGCTTCCCTGGTGGCGCAGTGGTTGGGTGTCCGCCTGCCATGCAGGGGACGCGGGTTCATGCCCTTGTCCGGGAAGATCCCACATGCTGCGGAGCAACTAAGCCCATGAGCCACAACTACTGAGCCTGCACTCTAGAGCCCGCAAGCCGCAACTACTGAGCCCGTGTGCTGCAACTACTGAAGCCCGCATGCCCAGAGCCTGTGGTCCACAACAAGAGAAGCCACCGCAATGAGAAGCCTGTGCACCGTAATAATGAGTAGCCCCTGCTCGCCGCAACTAGAGAAAGCCCACGCACAGCAACGGAGACCCAACACAGCCAAAAATAAATAATAATAATAATAAGTGAAATTTTAAAAAATAAATTAATTAAAAAAGAAAGAATCAGGAAAAAATTAGCTACACTTAGATGTAGAAATCACTATTGTTCAGAGTCAAAGCAAGTATCTACATTAACAGCAGACCAGTGATAAATGAAATGTTATCTTGTCAGTACCATTTCTAACTCATTAGCTGACCCATGGTTAGACATTTAATATTAACATATCCCATTATTCATAACAGCCAAAATGTGGAAACAACCCAAATGTCTATCAATGGATGAATGGATAAACAAAATGTGGCATATCCATACAATGGACTATTATTCAGCCATAAAAAGGAATGAAGTACTGATACATGCTATAATGTGAATGAACCTTGAAAACAATATGCTTAAGTGAAAGAAGTCAGTTACAAAAGACCGTATGTTCCATTTATACATAAAAGTCCAGAACTGGGAAATCTATAGAGACAGAAAGTAGATTAGTGATTGCTTAGGGATGGGGAGGTGGTGGGCTGGGGAGAGGCATAGCTTAAAACTCTGGAGTTTTAAGCCTCCTTCATCCTTCCAAGGCGATGAAAATATTCAAAACTTGCTGATGGTTGTGCGTATCTGTGAATATACTAAAATCCGCTGAACTGTACAATTTACATGGTTGGTACACAATGTGAATTCTCTCTCAATAACACTGCTTTAAAAAGTGAAAAAATATTAATATGTCCCAATATCCTCGTTGATTCTAAAGTTAAGCAGTTCTCACAATGAAAGTGCCATCCGTGTGTAACATTCACTCCTGACCATTCACTTAAGACAAGTAAAGGAGGAAGAAAACCAAGCAAGCCATTTGCTTAGTTTTCTGACAGGTTCACATCAATATGTATTTTATTCAATATGATTCATAAGTTACCCATTTGCTGATTAGGTTTTCACAATTTAATCTTTATCAGCAAGGGCCATCCATGGCCATTTATACCCTCTTTCAAATGTATTGTATTTATGGAGACCTGCTGTGTGCCAGGTGTACTGTGAAAGAACCAGGAGAATGGGTTTATTTTCTTTTCTCCCTAGAAGAACAGTGTTTTCCATGGTACATGGCAGGAATTTAGTACCGTCTTTGAAGAAAACCATGTACAGCAGACAGTACATCCAGATATACTGCATTCATTTGATCCCCTCCCACCAAATGAAATGATGACCAGATTTGGAATCCTGGGTTTTCCAGCTCATTTTAAAGTCTGGGACAATCAAGAAGTTCAAGGCAGAAAATTAAGGTGTCAGCTATACCTGTAGTTACTCGCTATTATCCTTGAGTCAGATAAAACTTAACAGAATGCTGTACTACAGAAAGTATGAGAGCTGCATGTGCAAGTAATGGCGAATCAATGTTTTTTAGGGCTTCTACATGCATGGATATTTCCACAGCTGCAGAACCAACTACTGCAGAAGTACACGCTGTGCACAACATCTACAATTTAGTAAAGCTGGAAAGAATTTTATTTTTGTAAAAACTAAATGGGGTGTGGCTCATTTTCTTGCCAAAGGGCTATTTTATTCCAAGACACTGGTGTCTGCTGACCTTCATTTATAGGCTGAGCAATGTTCTATTTAAGTAAAATTAACTCATGGTCGGCACTTTTTTTTAGGATGCAATAATTATTGCAAAGAAATAACAATGTTTAAATTTGATTTGTTCTTAGTTTAGATTTGATTATATTGGGTTATACATGAATGTCTTTGTTCACACAAGGTTTAAATTTAGAAATTATTTTATGTTGAGAAAAAAGGCCATATTTAAGTTCCTTTTCTACATGTAAGAATATTTTTAGGTTTCATGAAATCCAATATTACGTTTTTTTCTTCCAGACTGCAGGAGTATCTTACCATCTTTGTAGCCCTAGCACCTAACAGTCTTCACTAAACTTATTTTAGTTGAATGATGAAGCCATTCCACAGATAGACTAATTAAGGCATTGTCCATGTTACTATCTTTGGCTATTACTCCATCTACAGTTTGTACTATCTCAATATATACTTGAGAACTCTGGGCACATTTTAAAGTTTTCCTGAGGGTTACATCTCTTTATAAATGCCTTATAGGCCGCCTTTTATATAATCTTTACACATTTCAAGGTACTTGACACAGCAATCAATCCTCCCTTCATCTTTACACAAACCTTCTCTGGTTAGGGAAGTTTGCCACCTTCTGCTTGCACCTATCAATATATTCTAGTTTGCTTTTATTTTTCGCGGGGCTGGGGGCCCAACTAATGCTGGAAAACTTTGATTTAGGATAAGATACCAAATGTATGGGTTGGCTTATACCTTTAAACATGTAAATCTATCAGTATTACTTTTTGGTTATCTATACTGCATGGTAATTTGGCTATATTTGTTTTTTAATTATCATAAGACAAAATATAAAATTTTAATTATTCATAACCACTTGCAAAACTGATTCAACTGCAGCTTTAAACTGGAGACCCACAAACTGCTCAAAATATTTGTTGAATGTGTCAATGTCCTTCATCATTTCCTGATTTTTGCTTTTGAAAACTTCCACTAGAGGAAATAATGGGCATCGTAAATTTTAAATTAATGTTTTGGATTCACCCATGTCTAAAGGCTACATGTCATCTTGGAAAGATACTGATTTAATTTATAACTCTGCCTTCCCCAGCATTTTAAGTTTTCACTAACTTATTTTCTCTTTTCTCCTATTTTTTCAAAGGTAAACTTCTAAACATTCATGTTTATACTATTTCTACTATTGTAGAAACACTGAAGAACTTGAAGCTTTTTTTCCCTCCCCCCCAAAACAGGCATCAACATTACCTATTACCTTTCACCCTGCTCTAAGCTAAATTTGTTAGTGGCAGTGACTTTATAATGGTGTCCGTAATGTATTAAAAGAGTCACGTTTCCAATTTTCCTTTGAGGGTGAATTTAGACTGTTGGATGGCATATCCTCATAAAAGGATAAATTAATGGTAAAGGGGTTTCTTAGATAAGCCAAAAGGCTTCTTCAACCTGGAACATTGTTAAAATCCTCCACATTTGTAATGAAAAGCATTGGAAAGTCATATTTTCACAATACCATTAAATAAAACAGAAAAAATAAACTATCTTATTTATCTTCAATGGTGATACTTAAGGAAAAAAACGTTTAAATTAGAGGAAAATGAAGAGGTAGCTACAGAGACCTGATAAAGATCACCTAAGGCAACATTAATTGACCTGTAAATGGGAACACTGATTGAGCACCTAATATATGCCAGTTTCTTTATAAATGTTCTCCTTTAATTTTAAAGACAAGACTGAAAACAAGTGATATTATCCCCATTTTATAGATAGTGAAATTGAGTTTTAGAGGAATTAAGGAACTTCCCCAATGTCACAGAGATATAAAATAGCAAAACCATGGGAACCCATATTTTATGCTAAAATCCATTCTGACTATGAAATATAGCGTGTACATGATCCCTCTGAGAACAAAAAAAGGAGGTGGTAAGAACGAGTTGTCCAGTCAGACAAAACTTTCCACATCACTTCCGGGTCATCATGGGATGCCCGGACCAACATGGTCCTTAGTGCCACCAGTGAACTGGGGTAAGGAGACAGACATCCAGGAAGGGTCTGTGAAGCAGCATGGGATAAGTTTAGGGAGAGATATGCAGTGTACAATGAGCCATTTAAATATACAAAATATTTGTTAAGTCAAGTGTTGTAATTTGGGGATTCACCATATACTGAAACAAGGCACAAATTAACTGGTGGCGCCAGTTTTACCACTATTGGATCTCCGTTTAGTTATTTAAGCAACCCGAATGAAACATAAAACTTTGAGTTTATTGAGCATTGTCAACGTATAGGTACACATCATTTTATTGCACTTTCCAGATATTGTACTTTCTACAAATTGAAGGTTCGTGCTAACGCTGCATCAAGTGAGTCTATTGGCACCATTTTCCAATAGCATTTTCTCACTCTGTGTCTGTGTCACATTTTGGTAATTCTCACCACATTTGAAACTTTTTCATTATCATTATATTTGTTATAACGATTGGTGATCAGTGATCTTCGACGTTACTAGGACACACTGAAGCCTCAGATGAAAATTGGCATTTTTTAAACAATAAAGTATTTAAAATTATGTACATTTTTTTAGCTGTAATGCTATCACACACTTAATAGACTACAGTATAGTGTAAACATAACTTTTATATGCACTGGGAAGCCAAAAAAATTGATGTGACTCTATTGCGATAGTCTGGAACCAACTGAAGTATCTCTGAGGAGTGGCTGTACTTCAAGAGGCTGACAGCCTGAGATAAAGAAGCCTATCAACAAACACAGCCATTTCTATGTCTGTGAGTCTACTTCTGTTTTGTAAATAAATTCATTCGTATCATTTTTTTAGATTGCACATATAAGTGATATATGATATTTGTCTTTGTCTGACTTACTTCACTCAGCATGATAACCTCTAGGTCCATCCATATTGCTGCAAATGGCATTATTTCATTCCTTTTTATGGCTGAGTAATATTCCCTTGTGTATATGTACCACATCTTCTTTATCCATTCATCTGTCGATGGACATTTAGGTAGCTTCCATGCCTTGGCTATTGTATATAGAGCTGCTATGAACATTGGGGTACATGTATCTTTTCAAATTAGGGTTTTCATCTTTTCTGGCTATATGCCCAGGAGTGGGATTGCTGGCTAATATGGTAACTCCACAGATATAGAAAACAAATTTATGGTTACCAAAGGGGAAGGGGGGTTAAATTAGAAGCTTGGGATTAACATATATACACTCTATATATAAAATAGATAACCAACAAGGACCTACTGTATAGCACAGGGAACTACACTCAATATCTTGTAATAACCTATAATGGCAAAGAAGCTGAAAAAGAATATACAAATATATATCTTTATATATATACAGCCATTTAACCAACTTCAGGATTAAAAGTCTCTTCATGATACTGAAAGTTTATGGTCACAAGTAAGCTTTCTGTACTTGAACTGAGTTTTACAGCAATCTGAAATCTAAAGGCTAATTAAATACAAACCTGTCTCCCTTCCCCAATTAACAGTTCTGTTTCAAAAAATAGAACTTCCTATGATTGTACACCCCACAGGATTCTACTTCATCCTCCTTTGCACCTGCTAACTAGATCAGAGGAAACCAAAATATTTCCAAGACATATACTTTACCTAAACCAGCTCCATACGAAACACTATATAAAGAATGGCTTTTTTTTTTGAGAGCCGCTGTTTGAAATCAAGGCTCTTTTTGCTTACACCAATGTTTAAATTTCAGAGATTGTCAAAGGAATTCATCTTTAAAACAAAAATCTTTGCAATTTCTCTTTATCTCGAAGAGATATTTATCTCAAAGAAATAATCAGAGTCATGAAATGGTTTTTGCCCCAGGGTGTTTGCTGAAGCATTATCTATAAGATATGGAAAGAACAAAAACTTCCAACAACCTGGAATTAGCGAAATAAATTATGAAATATCCATTATATAGAATATCATGCAGTAATTTTAAATATTTTCAAAAATATCTGATTACATGAAAACATATTTATAATACAAGTTAAAAGAATTGGATACAGACAGTATATACAGTATGATCCCAATTTTTAAAATATCTAATGTTCTACACAGGAAACAGATGAAAAATATGAACAGGTGGTACAATTATGAGTAATTTTTATTTTTCTTCTTTATAAACCCTTTTGTTTTCTTCTCATATATTTTTTTTGAAAAGTTAAAAGTTCCTTAATTTTTTATTCCTGGTACCACTACCACAATTTACAGGGCAATATACCTGATGTAATAAAAAGAAAAAGACAAAGCTACAACAGATAAAAGACCTCAGGAATGTACATGTAATTGACACTACATTGCATTAATCAATAGCTGCACTTTTTGCAAACTGTGGCTATGACAGTCCTGAACAAGAAGGGTTTCCTGTTTAAGCTGCAGTAACTTTTCTGACTATGGATCATCGTTCCTTCTGTGGCAGATTTTTACGGTTCCTCTAATGCATTTGGGACGACTGTCTCAAAGTAACCTGCAGCTTTCCTGACAACTCCTCACTCTCTCCCCTGCTAAGAACTGTAGCCCTTTTCTTCTGAGTTTTTAGAACCTTCTGCTACCATATCCACCACTTCCACCACCAGATCCATAACCACCACCACAGGGACTTCCCGAGCTTCTTCCACCAAAACTGCCCCCCTTCATGGGTCCATAATTTGATTGCTGTTGTCCACTATAATTTCCAAAATCATTATAGCTCCCACCACCACCATAGTTACCTCCAAAATTTCCTCCTTCATTGTAACCATCATATCCTCCACCACCGCCACCACATCCACCACCTTGGTTTCCATATCCTGGTCCACCACCACCACAGCCTCCTCTACTACTGTAACCAGGACCACCGCCATAGTTACCACCATTGCCTCCAAATCCATTATATCCACCATCACCTCCTCCATAACTACCTCTGCTGCCACCACCTCCCCCACCATAGCCTCCTCTTCCACCAAAGTTTCCACCACGGCCCAAGTTACCTCCACCACCTCCAAAGTTTCCTCCACGACCCATAAAGTTGCCAGATACACCTCCACGACCTCTTTGTGATCCAGCAGATTGCATTTCTTGTTTAGAAAGGGCCTTTTTCACTTTACACTTATGCCCATTAAGAGTGTGGTATTTTTGAACAACAATTTTATCACCTGTATCATGATCATCAAAAGTTACAAAAGCAAATCCTCTCTTTTTTCCACTCTGCCTGTCTTCCATAACCTCTATGGTTTCAATCTTGCCATACTTTTCAAAGTAGTCTCTCAAATTATATTCTTCTGTATCTTCTTTAATACCACCAACAAAAATTTTCTTCACTGTTAGATGGGCACCAGGCTTTACAGAATCCTCTCTAGAAACAGCTCTCTTTGGTTCCACTACACTCCCATCAACCTTGTGTGGTCGAGCACACATTGCTGCATCCACCTCTTCAACACAAGAGTAAGTCACAAAACCAAAGCCCCTGGAACGTTTTATTTGGGGGTCTCTCATCACCACACAAACTGTAAGTGTGCCCCATTTCTCACAATGTTCTCTTAAGCTATCATCTGTAGGTTCAAAGCTCAGACCACCAAGAAACAGTTTTCTCAACTGTTCTGGTTCCTTTGAATCATGGCTCTCCTCCCCCCGGCGGCGGCGGCGGCGGCGGCGGCGATGGCTGGAGTCTTCTCATATTTTTAAAGTGGTCTTGTATTTTTTTAATCCAAAGTAAACTGATTAAAAAATATCCTAAGTACACACTACTTAAGACACTTTTCCAGCAGATTAACTAAATATACCTATTGACTATAATAGCAATAGGATATACCCTAGGAATCATGTCTCATCATTTTCACCTCTGAGAAAACAATCTTAAATGGTAATTCTCCCCCACCTGATATACAAGCACCAAGATGTCAAAAACAACAATAAGAAATGGCAAAAATGGGAATATGCAAGCAAGTAAAGAAATACAGGAAAAAAAGCTTAAAAATTACATTCGTCTATAAAGGACAATGTATTATTCAGTGTCAATAGCAGAATGTCAATCTGAGAGCAACACTATGTAATTAGAGCATATAATGTAGAACGCAATAATATGAATATTCAAAGCTATTATGCTGCCCTCTCAAATTCTATTTTATAGAAAGTAAAAATTTTATATATATACTTTTTATGTAAACAAGTATTCTGTATGCATATAAATTTAAAACAGCTTAAGAGAATCAGAGTTGTATTTTCAATATATGGGTTACAAGATTACAAAAAAATGATTTCCTATTTAATCTTCTAAAACAGAGATGGTAGAAATAAGAGGTCAGATTTTATAAAAGAAAATGATTTCTTTTAACAAAGAGAAACTTCTCTTCAGAACTAGCCATAGGATATCAGGTTATTTCAAAAGTCCTTTAACTCAAGGCTTTCTGCTTATTCCATTTTCATGAAGTGCTATCACTTCACAAGTGCTATTTTAACAAATGTTAGCAAACATAATTTTAACAAAATAAAAATGCATAATAACACAAAGAATGACAGAGTTAAAGAACTATCATGTAATCGGCAAGATGACAATACACAGTGAAAATTAATTCCAAGTTAATAGTTTTGAGGGTGGGGGTTGAAAATAACCCCTAAGGGGCTTCCCTGGTGGCGCAGTGGTTAAGAATCCGCCTGCCAATGCAGGGGACACAGGTTTGAGCCCTGGTCCGGGAAGATCCCACATGCCACGGAGCAACTGAGCCCGTGTGCCACAACTACTGAGCCTGCACTCTACAGCCTGTGAGCCACCACTACTGAGCCTGCGTGCCACAACTACTGAAGCCTGCACTGCAACAAAGAGTAACCCCTGCTCGCAGCAACTGGAGAAAGTCCACGCACAGCAACAAAGACCCCATCTAGCCCAACATGTTTGTTTTTCAAATGAAGACCTGCATTAACTTCTCACCTTTTCTGTGTTAATGATGGCACACCACTTAAACATAAGTTTATCTCCTCCATTATGCACTTTTCCATACCTGCATGTGCAATTTAGAGTGCAATTATAAGGAGAAACATTTGATTTTTCATGCGTAATTTTACACAAAACCTCCTATTACGGGCAATCACAAAACTAAGAATGAAGTATGATAAGCCAAAGTATTTTGTAACCATTACCAATGAACGCCAAAATACTGCTCAGTAGTTACTTGGGAAAGGTTAAAAAAAAAAAACACCACCACATTAATGGCTTTTACAGGCTACTTGGCACAATATTTGAGGGAAAAAAATTATAAGAAAGTATTACACATATAGGTTTTTATTCTCTTGTTATCAACCATTTCTCTTATTTTTCATTACATTATGTCTGGCTTTATTTCTTCTTAGCTTGTAAAAGTGGATGGCTGGAGAACATTTACAGACAAGTAAAAATGTGGCAAGGCTTAAGTGATGAGAATTCTACCATTTCTGTAAACTCTTATTAAAGCTTTAGTGTTTCTATGATATACTACTACAGTACTTTGAATTTATATAGCACCTGTCTGCTGAAGAACCAAGACTTACATAGCTCATTTATCCTTTCAGCATGCCTGTGAAATACACAGATTGAAAACAGATGGCTTACAAATAAAGTAAAATCCAGATATGAAAACAGAGAACTTCCATGATTTACTGAAGATGGCCTGTCTGTGCAAACTGTAGTAGCCTAAAAGATCCTGGAGTCCACACTCAATGCCTTTTCCAATAAACAACACTACCTCCTTATCATCAAACAAATTTCTAGACCGTTAAGAGAAATTAAGCTTTGTCATAATATAAAATCAGTAAGTTTAATGTGCCAAAAATCCTTGATAAGGAATGATATAAATGGTACCTCTATATTTTAAAGAAATAACATTAGTCACAGAATAAGCCACTGGTGACCGGAGAGTCACCAATTTGCCTACAAGGTATTTAGCTTGGTTCAATATAATTGCATTAAAATTGGGAAAAAAATCAACTGATAAATATAACTGAAATAAGCCAGACTATATCTATATAAAAGATATATCTTATAAAAGAAAAAAAAATCCCAGCAAGCCAAAATCCTTGAGCCATGCCCTCATTTTATAATTGAGAAAATGCATGGTGTCTGGCACACGTATGTACTCAATGTTAATTATCAATATAATAATCTTAAGTGACTTTCTCAAGGTCAAACTATGAGTCAGTGGCAGAGCCATGTCTAGAATCTAGTTCTTCTGAAGCAAGTCCAACATACGTCCCCCTTAGCATTGTAATTTTCATTTAACAGCAATGCTTTTTCATCCCTAAAACAGTTTATACTCACCAATATTTATCTTTCAAGTGCTAAGAATAGAGCAAATTCAATGTTATTAAGCATATTGAATTTTTGGAAACTGTCTCACCTCCATAACTACCATTGGCCCAAGTATTATCAGATCTTCTCCTGAGACTGACATTTCATGATCAGACAGTTTTTTATATTTCTAGCCCATAATTTTAACCAAAGCTCTCATCACTAAAAACAGCTAGTCGTGACCACTGGTATCTAAAAGACCTTCCAACAGTATAATGTATCCAAAAAACTTTTGAAACCTCCAACACAATGAACATACATCATATGGTGTGTCACTCTCTAGAATAATTACAGACTCAAAACATGATCTAGCTGTTTTCTTCTAAACTGAGTTTTATTATTTTCACAGATTAAACTTTCCCCCTCTGGATTACTTTTCACCAAAAGAGCATGAGCAAGTACAAAATGATTCCAAAAACAGTTACCCAAGTTTTCATGTATTGATAGATGTTCATTTTCAATTTTATACCAGCTACTTTTGGAATCTGTACTAAACAGCAAAAACAAACAGTTTGGCATATTCATTCCACCTAGATTATAGCAATAGCAAATTCATGAATTTATCTTATGTGCTAAGAATATTATGTCAGTAAATTTCTTGGAAAGGCAAGTAGAAATGCTTAAAACAGAATATGGAAAAATGGCAAGTGAATTTTCTTCCTTTTGTCATCAGTTTCACCATACAGAATCTCCTTAGTGCTCAGGCACCACTACCAAGTTACTACCCCCTTCTTTTCTGTAACAGTCACGCTGTTTGCCTAGGAGCAAAATTTCATGGGGTTCCTAATAGTGCCCTGGATATTGACATTCTGCCAGTATAAACAGTCACAGTCAAGTCTAATGTGCTTGTAACCATTGGTAGAAGAGACTTAATCTCAACCCAAATATTACTCACTAGTTATAATTAATCCTTCTACCCAAAATGCATTGAGCCTAGACATTTTTAGCAATTGACTCTAAATGATGGCATCAGACTAGACTAGAGACCTTGGACCTCAGTGTTGATTGTCTGTGTTAAATCAAGGCAGAGCATAATTTATTTGGCTCTCCCACCCCAGGTAAAGAGTCTGATAACTTTCTAGATCTAATTGTAGAAACTAAGAATTAGACTCATAATCCTCTAATTTTAATGAAAGCCTGGGTTCATTAGATCATATGACTAAAAAATGAAGTCAGTAGTTGTAAATGAGTGGACACACCGAGACAATGAAAGACTGGTTGGAGAGCCTAGAGAGGATCCTGTTTTGACATGAGTTAATACTATTTTAAAAAGAACTTATCTCCCTACCACTTTAACCTAGTTGGATAGTTGTGCTCTTCTTTTTTTAAGGTTAAATATTTGTTAGGAGTTCCATCTAAAATTATATTATCACCTCTCTTCCACTAGGGGGGTCTATCTCCCAGTGTAGTTAACTCCAATTAACTCAGGTGCAGTTTGAGTCCACTTCCAGCTAATCTGTGCCGCAAGGCTAGCCTTGTGGTCAGAACTATGTGCTTTAAAGTTGTTCTAGTTTTTAGGCTCAGAAACCCATGCACAGCATGAAAATGTAGTGCTCAAGTCATTCAGAGGTTGCTGCAGTAAGGAGACAAGGATTTTTGGCTGAAGCATACAAAGCCAAAATCTCTTAAATATTCCCAGTTTCATTTTTAGCTGCCCTAGTTGTTTTCAGACTGAATACGTATCAACTGGATCCATTTTTGTAAATAAGTAAAGCTTTTAAACTCTCAACCTCAGAGATTCCTCTGCCCATTTCTACACTCTGCAATATATAATCTGAATAGCAAAAACTGCCATGTTTTTCCAACAGCAACCTTAACTTGGGCCACTTGGGTGGGTATTGGTCATTATGGGAGTTGCTTCTGTGGCCTCTCATTATTCTACTAAAGTACTGACAGGTAAAAACCCAACTAGCTCGATTTCTTAAATTTAGTGTCCACTGTTTCCCTGCCTGATTTCTGATCCAATTAATTCCAAACCACAATAACTGATGGTTAATTTTAGCCAAGAGATTATCCACCACCTTCAAGCAGATGCCTAATATAGAGAACAGTTCAACTGGAATATAGGCCAGACCCAGGGACATGGACAAAGCCTAATTTTTTAAAAAACACTATCTTATGGGATATGGCTTCAAATCTATCATTTAGGAATGAAATAGGGCATGAATAAATGGACGATTTTTCTAGAAAATAATTAGTAAGATATTTTTAAAATTTAGAAAAGCCATAACTAGATTGAAGGGCCACAGGGGAGATATATATCCCAGCACAAACATATTTCAAGCACTTATTTTAAAAACAGCTTCCGTTTTTTATTTTGGATAAAATCTGAGCATCCAATTTCCCTTTCTGTTCCCCTCATCCAAATCCAAGTAGAACTCCCTTGAGTAGAGGCTAGTTCACACCGCCCCCTCCCCTTTTTTGTCACGGTAGTTTTGGGAAAATGAACTTCAGCCATTACATTCCAGTTTTAAAGTCAAAAGAAGTCATGTGACCATTACCCTAGGGGCATCAGAGACTTGGGGCACGTGATGCCAATTGACATATGTGGGGCTTCGGCCACTATGTTGGAATTCACTGTAAATTGGATCTTCAGGATCAAGTTTAAGCTCCCAAATACACTGTGACATCCTGTAAAATGGAGTGTGCGCTTACGTCTCAGTAGTTTTTAATTTCACCTAGGTTTTCTACCTACTGTGCAGTCAGCCAGGCTCTCTTCCCCACCCCCCATCCCCGGTAACAGGTCGGGCACCCCGAGCATCCCGTCTATCTGATCCTAAACGGCGAGGCTCTCCAACCCAGTTAGTTCTAAACTCAACCTTGAGTACCACCCGGCATGTTGTGCAGATAGGGTGTGGAGCAAGAATTTGCGTCGCGTACAGGAAACGTCAGAAAGCATTAAGCCCACTCCACCTCCCAGGTTGGGATCTTCTGCCCTGGAGCCTGGCCGTCGGAGCCGCCAGCACTTTAGAGCAAGTAGCAGCAGCGGCGGCGGCAACTCTGGGACTGGCGAGAAGCCCGGGCGGGGGTGGTCGGCGTCCCCCGGCCTCTCATTAGACCGCTAAGTACTGCGAGTCGGGAAATGTAAACACCGGCAAGTGCAGCTCTGTGGGAGGAGGGGATGTTGCCCTCGCCCCCCGCCCCTTCGGCTCTGCCTCCAGAGGAGCCCCGGGAGGTGCCGGGCGGCCGCTGCCCCGACCACGCGCTCGAGGCTGCAGAGCCAAAGGAGCTGAGAAGGGAGCAGACGGGCGGCTCGGGATCTGAGGAGAGGAGAACGGAAAGGTACTGCCCTAATGGCCCGGAGATGTCCTGCTACAGAAAGGAAAAAAGTGCTTACTCATAGGGAGACGCGGTGCGATAGCGATTCGCTCGCTAATGGTAAGGGAAGCAGGCGGCAGGCAGGCAACCGGAGCCTCGTTCCTTCCCTGGGCCACCGCACCCCGTGGAGCCCGGGGGCCGGGGTGAGCCCGTGAGGTCACCCGAGGAGGGCGAGCGGGGGCTGGAGGCGTCGCCGGCGACCGGCTCCGGGATTTCCTGAGTCCGGAGCCGGCGGAGGAGGGGGGGAGGAGGGTGGCAGTAGCTGAAGAAGGACGACAGAGGGAAGTTAGGCGCTTGGTTTCCACTTCGGGGCCGCCGCCACGGAAGGGGAGAAGGGCAAGGGCTGGCGTCAAGGACTCCAGCCCAAGTTTGGCAACAAGTTAAGAGCAACTAGTGAGAAAGCACCATCTCTCCAGTGAAAAGCAGAAAACGTGTTTGCGGCGGGCGGTGGTCGTGGGGAACACTCGGTCACTCCCACCCGTTCTTGATGCGAACGACCGCTTTGGCGCCCAAGGTCTAGGACAGAAATTTCTGCAGCCTCCCTCTCAGTCCCCCGCCTCCCGTGCCAGGCACGTTCCTGCCGAGGTTCCCGGAGATGCTCTCTCCTGGACCCACTCATGCCCACGCCCAGGGATCCCGCTCCCCTAGTGCCCTCCCGCGCCTGCAGAGCACTTACATAAAGTCGCAGAGTACCGGATCTGGCCAGACAGCCTCCAACCGACGCACTCCGACAACTTCTGCCGCTCGGAATTTTTGCGGCTGTGGTTCTAAAGCCAGCGCTCCCTCCCCTCCTGCCAGCCCCCTCCGCCCCTCGGCCGCCGCCATTGGCTCCGGTGGTGCTAGCAGTCAGCTGGGAACCAGGAAGGGGATTGGGCCACGAGCCTGTCACATCAACTGGGTGGGGAGTTGGGAGAATAGGCACCGGGATGGGCGCCCTGGAGGGATGGGGACTAACTCTGCGGCTGGGAGCGGAGATTGGTCCTCCGCTCTTGTTACTTCCCCTCCCTGGCTATGAAGAGATTAGAAGTCCTCAGAGCCTGGCTCGGGGACCACGTTCCAAAAAATCGTATGGAATAAACGAAGAGATGAGAATGTTGGAGCGAGAGTTTGAACGTCACCAAGCCCCTATTTAAGTCTCTGGAGAGTACAGTTTCAACACAGAATCGTAAAGAGAATCTCGGCATGGGAAGGGACTAGTAATACTAGTACTTAGTTTCTTCTGCTCCAATCAGCCTGCGTGCGGAACAACGCAGAGGGAAAACCTCAGCAATCTTCCCTTTCCAGCGAGGTCTAGGGAGCAGATATATGGACAGGACGAGGCTCTCATGTTTTTGGCTTCGTGCCCAAGTAAATTGTTGACCCAAATCACCTGTCTGGTCTGTTTGTCCATGCGGAAAGGAATGAGAGGTGGAGGTGGGAAAGGAAGGTGGAAATAACGTGGTTCCCACTCGTTTGACTGGAAATGGATGTCAATTTTCATCAGTCTCCTTTCACCAGAGAAAACTTGGAGACATGCTCCTGGTTCCCAGAGGACCCTTTCTTCTTCTTGGCCTCTGTGTCATAATTGACCTCTTTCATTAATACACGTGGAGGTTTCCCCTCCTTATTGTGCATTCCAATCCTTTGGCTCACTCCAGGTCCAAAATCAGCTCCAAGGACCAGAGTTTGACGGATTCTCCAGGGTCAGGTCAAGAGCTTGTGGCACAGCTGTAGAAGAGAAAGGCTAAGCCCTTTCCTGTTTCAGTCACAACCATTTTGTTCAGGAAATGTGTGCTTGGAAAGTTTTTTAAGAATTAAAAATTGGTTCACTTACTTCTCATTTTATATTCACTACGAAAATTGCTAAATTAAGAGTGGCCTGGGACTTCCCTGGCAGTCCAGTGGTTAAGACTTCCAATGCAGGAGGTATGTGTTCCATTCCTGGTCAGGGAACTAAGATCCCGCATGCCTCAGGGCGCGGCCAAAAAAAAAGAGTGGCCTGAAAATCGAATGATCTTGTCAAGGAACCCTCACTTCATCTGCTATTATGAATTTCCTTAGAGAAATTAACCTATAGTGAGTGCTGGCGCTTCTTGAATGGGCAGAAGAGGGGAGTTCATATACTGCCTAAAGGCTACACTAGCAGAGAAGGAATTGGCACTGGGAAAAAGGCTCATTAAATATTAATTAATGATTAACCAACTGGAAGAACATATGAAAGGCACAGAAAGGTGAAAAAGAAATGAGAGAGCAATCTGGCTATCGGAAATATTAAATTTCTGGTATGAGAGATTTTGTATTGGGTCAGGTTTGGGTCAGCACAAAAATACTGATTTCAACATGTTCGTGTTGTGTGGACTGTGAAGTGTACCGCCACACACATTTACGAGAGGATCCACAATGAGATTTCTGGCTTTCAATAATTGGCCCAAGGTTTGGTATGGTTTCTGGAATTCTTTACACAAAATTTCTAGATACACTAATACAGTACTTCAGTTTTCTACATTTTATGGCGTCTGTTAAGTCACCACTGAAGAGCTTCCACCTGCTTTAAAACTTAAATTTACAGACTTAGAATGTCTGTATGAAGGGACTGTGCAAGCTAAATTTTTGAGTATGGATATATTTGTCTCAATTACTTAACTTAGTATTCTATTTTAGTTTATTTTTCAAGTGTTAGAATTTAGAATAAGTCAAAATAGGAAGAATCCTATGCATATGCTATTTACACTTTCCTGGTTTTTTCTTTTCAAAAAAGCTTACATAGAAGCTTTACTTTATTTACTAACACTGATGTCAGAATTCAGTAAGAGTTTGTGGTCAAGAAATGTCACTTTAATGGAAGTACAGTGGTCACAGTTTCAAAGCCACAGGGTGCCCAGGTAATGGCACTGTGTCTCAGTGCCTCGGTAGTTTCCAACAGATAAAACTTGCCCTATTTGGATGCTGGTTGAGATTCCTGTTTAACAAGCTCAACAAAGTAGAACTCCATTTTAATGAATACTGCTATGATAGCCATCTTGATGTAACTAAGCTACTTTCGTGTTACGCAAAATCTAAAAGTCCTTTTCAGAGGCTAACATTTTGCTCTAAGAAAGGAGCCTCAGACTCAAAGCTCTATTCAAACTGCATTTCTTTCTGATCTATCACACCATCAATTTAAGCCATATAGGATCATTCACAAAGTAACCCAAAGTTGGTAGTTTTCCTATCTATATAAAGAGGCTTGCAGGGACTTCCCTGGTGGTCCAGTGGGTAGGACTCTGCGCTCCCAACGCAGGGGACCCGGTTTGATCCCTGGTAGGGGAACTGGATCCTGCATGTATGCCACAGCTAGGAGTTTACATGCCGCAACTAAGAAGGCTGCATGCAGCAACTAAAAGATCCTGTATGCCAGAACTAAAAGATCCCGCGTGCCTCAACTAAGACCCAGCGCAGCTAAAATAAATAAATAAATATTAAAAAAAAAAAGAGGCTTGCACATCTGGTCTTCAGGGTTCCTTTCAGAAGCTCAAAGGCAGATTGTAGGGCCTAATTCATCTTTTAAAAACTGAGTTATAATTAACATACAATATTATATTAGTTTCACGTGTACATGTTGATTTGATACTTTTATATGAGATGATCATCACAATAAGTCCACTTACCATCAACCACTATACAAGTTGTTATAATATTATTGACTATATTCCGTACGTGTACATTACATTCCTGTGACATTTATTTTATAGCTGGAAGTTTGTACCTTTTATTCCCCTTCACCTATTTCACTCATTCCCCCATGCCTCCTCCATTCTGGCAACTACCAGTTTGTTCTCTGTATCTCTGAGTCTGTTTCTGTTTTGTTTTGTTTGTTCGTTTGTTCTGCTTTTTAGATTCCACATATAAGTGAAGTCATACGGTATTTGTTTTTCTCTATCTGGCTTATTTCTCTTAGCATAATACCCTCCAGGTCCATCCATGTTGCCACAGATGGCAAGATTTCACTCTTCTTTATGGCTGAGTAATATTCCACTGTATGTACATACATCACATCTTCTTTATCCATCCCTCTATTAATGGGTACTTGGGTTGCTTCCATATCTTGGCTATTGTAAATAATGCTGCAGTAAACATAGGAATGCATATGTCTTTTCAAATTAGTATTTTTGTTTTCTTTGGATAAATACCCAGAAGTGGAATTGCTGGATTGTATGTTAGTTCTATTTTTAGCTTTTTGAGGCACCTCCATATTGTTTTCCATAGTGGCTGTATCAATTTACATTCCCACCAACAGTGCAAGAGGGTTCCCTTTTCTCCACACCCTCTCCAGCATTTATTGTTTCTAGATTTTTTGATGATGGCCATTCTGACTGGTGTGAGGTGATACCTCACTGTAGTTTTGATTTGCATTTCTCTAATGATTAGTGATGTTGAGCATTCTTTCATGTGTTTGTTGGCAATCTGTATATCTTCTTTGGAGAAATGTCTATTTAGGTCCTCTGCTCATTTTTGGATTGGGTTGTTTGTTTTTTTGATATTGAGCTGCATGAGCTGCTTGTATATTTTGGAGATTAATCCTTTGCCAGTTGCTTCATTTGCAAATATTTTCTCCCATTCTGAGGGTTGTCCTTTCATCTTTTTTATGGTTTCCTTTGCTATGCAAAAGCTTTTAAGTTTCATTAAGTCCCATTTGTTTATTTTTATTTCCATTTCTCTAGGAGGTGGGTCAAAAAGGATCTTGCTGTGATTTATGTCATAGAGTGCTCTGCCTAGGTTTTCCTCTAAGAGTTTTATAGTGTCTGGCCTTACATTTAGGTCTTTAATCTATTTTGAGTTTATTTTTGTGTATGGTGTTAGGGAGTGTTCTAATTTCATTCTTTTACATGTAGCTGTCCAGTTTTCCCAACACCACTTATTGAAGAGGCTATCCTTTCTCCACTGTACATTCCTGCCACCTTTATCAAAGATAAGGTGACCATATGTGCGTGGGTTTATCTCTGGGCTTTCTACCCTGTTCCATTGATCTATATTTCTGTTTTAGTGCCAGTACCATATTGTTTTGATTACTGTAGCTTTGTAGTATAGTCTGAAGTCCAGGAGCCTGATTACTCCAGCTCCGTTTTTCTTTCTCAAGATTGTTTTGGCTATTTGGGGTCTTTTATGTTTCCATACAAACTGTGCAATTTTTTGTTCTAGTTCTGTGAAAAATGCCAGTGGTGGTTTGATAGGGATTGCATTGAATCTATAGATTGCTTTGGGTAGTACAGCTAGTCATTTTCACAATGTTGATTCTTCCCATCCAAGAACATGGTATATCTCTCCATCTGTTTGTATCTTTAATTTCTTTCATCAGTGTCTTATAGTTTTCTGCATACAGGTCTTTTGTCTCCTTAGGTAGGTTTATTCCTAGGTATTTTATTCTTTAATTGCAGTGGTAAATGGAAGTGTTTCCTTAATTTCTCTTTCAGATTTTTTATCATTAGTGTATAGGAATGCAAGAGATTTCTGTGCATTAATTTTGTGTCCTGTTACTCTACCAAATTCATTGATTAGCTCTAGAAGTTTTCTGGTAGCATCTTTAGAATTCTCTATGTATAGTATCATGTCATCTGCAAACGGTGACAGTTTTACTTCTTCTTTTCTGATTTGGATTCCTTTTATTTCTTTTTCTTCTCTGATTGCTGTGGCTAAAACTTCCAAAACTATGTTGAATAATAGTTAGCCTATTATTCTTGATTGTTTGATTCTCAAATATTTTAGGCCAGATATTAGTGAATTTAAAAGTGTCTGTGTGCATAAGAGCATGTGTGTGTGTGTGTGTGTGTGAGAGAGAGAGAGAGAGAGAGAGAGAGACAGAGAGAGAATATAATATGATTTTTAAATGATATTAGTATTTGAAGGCAGATGGATGGATCAAGAGACTGAAAAAGGAGCTTTCACCACATAGGTCATTGGTTAAATACCATAAATATATGAGTCTGTGTCTACTAAACAAACAAAATGTGACTTTAAAAAGAGATTGACAGAGTTATAACATAGATGAACTTTGAAAATATTATGCTAAGTGAAAGGAGCCAGTTACAAAAGACCACATATTGTATGATTCTATTTATCTGAAATGTACAAAAAGGGAATATCCATAGAGACAGAAAGTAGATTCATTGTTGCTGGGAGCTGGGGTGGGGAGGGGTGGATGTGAAGGAAAATGGGGAGTTACTGCTGATGGGGTTCCCTTTTGGGGCCATGAAAATGTTCTAAAATAAACTGATGGTTGCACAACTCTGTAAATACACTAAAAACCATTGAATTGTACCATTTAAGCAGGTGAATTGTATGGTGTTGTGAATTATATCTCAATAAAGCTGGTATTAAAAAAGAGACTGACACAATTAGGCTGCTTAAGCACAGGAAAACCACACTAGTGAAGATATGGCATGTGACGGCAGGAAACAAGTATAGAAAGGATCGGTATTGCAAGAGACAAACTAAACTCAGAAATCAAAAGGGCCTTGGGAGATAAAGTCATCTACCTCTTGTTCAGCATGATCCCTTGTTTGCTACTGTCATTGCAAGAAGGACAAAGTGCTTCAATTTACCACAAAAGAGATTTCAACACTGCAAAAACATTTGATTTCAACAAATCAAATAAGCCAGAAACAGAAGCTGGATAGCAAAAAAAAAAAAAAAAAAAAAAGATATATTTCTTCTCTGATACTTTTAGAAAGGTTTAAGTAATCATGTGACTATACTGGTTTAGGGATTATATCATGCCAATGTTTTCATAACTAATTGCAGTCAGAAAGATAATTGGACATTTGGTCTAAATAACCAAGAGTTTCCTTATAAAATGTCACAGAAGGGCTGAGGACAAGAAGTTTCATTTTGAACCAACAAACATCTCTTTGATAATTCAGAACCAAGAATGCATCCACTGGTTTGTTTCTTCGTCAATGTCATAGGGTCACCTGAACAAGTGTGTAAATAGAGTGTAAACCTGTCCATTCAGAGAGGATTCCCTTTCACACACTGGCACCATTATAGTAAGATACATCTCATCTAGTGGATGGAATGGAGTAGGCCTAGAAGTAACTAAGCTTAAGTAAACTTTGAATTTTTTTAAAATATTTGGGAGTCTTCAGGAAAGTACACCATGTGAAATGAGATCAGACTCGTAGGAATATTCTAAGTCAGGAGTCAAAAACATTGTCTACATAGGGCCAGATAGTAAATATCTTTGGCACACAGGCCATATAGTCTCTGGTACAACTACTCAACTTGGCTGTCAAGAGTACAGAAGCAGCCACAGACAATAAGTAAAC
The DNA here is from genome assembly GCF_011762595.2 of Tursiops truncatus. Classification (NCBI taxonomy): domain Eukaryota; kingdom Metazoa; phylum Chordata; class Mammalia; order Artiodactyla; family Delphinidae; genus Tursiops; species Tursiops truncatus. The sequence continues at coordinate 31,556,198 of NC_047055.1, forward strand.
AAATGGCCTTGGTGATGTGCCAATAAAGCTTTATTTACAAAAACAAGCAGCAACAGGCTGGGCCTGGAGCAGCTTAGTTTGCTGACTCCATCTGGGTTCCTGTGCTTGCCCCAATTTGGACTTGGTATCCGGGTGGAGTTGTGTTCTTAAAGGGGTATATTTACGTTAGAATTGGTTCATGACTGAAGATATGAAACAGATTAAGATAGAAATTAGCTCCTTTGCACATTACAATCTTAGGTCTTTACAATCTTTAATACCAAGCAACTGATGGATAGCTGTATTCTACTCTCATTTCTTTATCACTATTCAAATTTGAATGTAATCACAATTGCGGAATTCCACGGGGGTGGGGGGAATGACAACTACAGCTACCTCTTATTGAGCTCCTGCTATGTGGCAGGACTTGTACTAGGAACTTTATGTATATTATCTCATTTAAGGCTAATAACTATTCCATGAATGGAAGTGTTATTATCCCCATATTCAAATGAGAAAATAAGGCTTATAGAATTAATTAGTAACTTTTGCCCAAGATCATTTGGCTTGTAATGTAGAAGCTGGAAGGTACAGGAGTGGGGAGGAGATATTCCATCTCATATCTGACTCTACAGCCTGTGAATAGAACCATAGGATATTACAGGAAATGTTCACTGTACTTTATCCCAAAAAATAAAGCATGGGGGCTTCCCTGGTGGTGCAGTGGTTGAGCGTCCGCCTGCCGATGCAGGGGATGCGGGTTCTTGCCCTGGTCTGGGAAGATCCCACATGCCGCGGAGTGGCTAGGCCCGTGAGCCATGGCCGCTGAGCCTGGGCGTCCGGAGCCTGTGCTCCGCAACGGGAGAGGCCACAACAGTGAGAGACCCACGTACCGCAAATAAATAAATAAATAAATAAAGCATGGGAATGCAGCTGATGATTTTACCTTTCTTCTCAATTCCATGGAAAATTGGTTAGCCCACTAGTGGTAAATCTCATTGATAAGCAGGCATGTTTATTACACTTATGCCTAATCTAATGTTGATGGTGTATAGTAGCATGTATTTATTTTTATAATTCTACACATCGTGCTTTCTTTCCACCAAATGACACTGTCACCTTTGAAGAGTAAGTCAGTGGATCCGTGAAATAGAAATTCATGCCAATGGCAGCAGGAAAAATATAATTCTGTTTTCCTCTTAAGCAATATTTTAGGTGATGTCCAGGATTAATAACATAGATATTTTAGGACTCTGAAGACTGGAAATAAAGAGAGTTTATTTTCAGGCTATATTCTACAGGATATTAAAATATAGGATAGCTTAGTCAAACCAGTTATTTGTTACAAACAGGAAACAACAGATATTCAGTTTATCCTCTAGGCAGGATATAGACAGAGGCCTAATTTATCAAATTTTCCAGAAAATATACTATTATAGCCCAACTTGTCCTACCTGATGAACCCTGAATTACGAGTCACATAAATCGTGTGTCGGAGGGAGGTAGTTTTAAACAAATGAAATATATTTCAACATAAATGTGTTGATAACAAAACACCCATAGCATATGGCCGACATTTTCTTTAATTTGTTTAATATAGGGTCTCCTGAAGCATCACATTTAAAAACTAAAATAGAGATTGGGATTGACATATATACACTAATATGTATAAAATGGATAACTAATAAGAACTTGCTGTATAAAAAAATAAATAAAATTCAAAAAAATAAAATAATTTGAGAATGAAAATCATAGAATTTTTGTGTTAGAAGGAACATTATAGACCATCTCCCTCACTTTACTGATTAGTAAAACAGAGGCCCACAGGAGCAAAATGACTTGCCGTAATCTTTTGGTTCTTTCAAAGTCCTTTTATAGTTACCTTACCAGATGGCATTTTCAGGATTATAATCTTCTTTCTATGTAATTCAATTTTAAGTGTGGATTTGCAAATATGCTAGATAATGATGTATTCCAGTGACCCTGCCTTAACTCAGGCCATGTAGCAGGATAGAGTCCCTTCCAGCTGTCAGTTTCCTGGAGAAGGGAAGTCAACAATAAGGTACTACCTGAGTGTACCCAAATAGCAGGTAGGGTGTAAGTGGGTCTCCAAAACCTTGCACTTACAGAGCAAAAGTAGGGCCGGGACTGACCAAGATCAGGAACCCTGTCAACCAAAAGAAATGCAAAATCCAAGTTTTAAGGACCCAGTCCAAGATGAGGGCTTGACAAGGAGGCAAGGGGAGGCAAGTGAAGACAAGGAAAACCTGAATAGCAGCTCAGCATAGAGATGATTTGCTGGTTTTGAGACAGTGCCCCCTACAGGTCACACGATGCAAAGATCCCTTGTTCCGACTACTTTTTTAAGTCGGCTCTCTGATTAATTAGTCTGATTCTAAGAGGCATGAAAGTCAGTACATTATTCCTGGGGAAGCTGGAGTAAATTATTCACAACAGGAGGAACAATTCAATGTCTGCAAAGAGGTCACTTGACAGGTCATTCTGCGCCACAATGGAAAGACTTCACCTAGTTTGCCTCTTTAATTCTCATTTCCCCCTTTCCTTATTGTTGAGTATACAAAAGTCCTTCTCTTCTGTTAAAGGAGGGCAAGCCCTTTCTCTTCAAATCTGAGAAACAGATTCTAGGCTTATTTATCCTTTCCAGTTTCTTTGTTACCTTGTCTGAAGCAGGTACTTCTCAGTCAAGTACATGACTTAATCATTCTGGATCAGTGTAAATTTCAAGAGCAGAAAACCCACCAAGGAGAGAGGCATAGGTTAACAGATTGCAAAGGGTTGGCAGTACTTCCTTTAAACCCAGATATGAATACCAGCCTCTCCTACCTCCCAGTGACATATGATTATGCGTTAGAGCTCCCCAGATGAACAGAACGGATGGATGTGCCAGACTAGAAGCAGTCGTTCGGGAGTCTTTCGTCTTTAAAATTTAACTTGAAATATTTAAAATAGTAATAGATATCATTCTTTTTACCAGAAATGATTCAGAACATTAAGGTCTTTTCTCAATCTTACTTTCCGTTTTGAAGTAAATATAAATTTCTCAAAAATGAACCAATACTTCCATTAGTATTTTTTTTTTTTTTTTTTTTGTGGAGGAAAGAAAATCCTCTGAAGGTTTGGAACAGCTCAGCCTCCAAAGTTCAGGCCAGAAAAGTGGACTAATTGAATGCTTACCGGTAGTAGTATAATTTTTTCCAAATGTCTCATAGAGTTTTGGGGTTTTTTTAAATATATTTATTTATTTATTTATGTCTGCATTGGGTCTTTGTTGCTGTGTGCGGGCTTCCTCTAGTTGTGGCGAAGGGGGCTACTCTTTGTTGCAGTGTGTGGGCTTCTCATTGCGGTGGCTTCTCTTGTTGCGGACCACAGGCTCTAGGCGTGCGGGTTTCCGTAGTTGTGGCACGCGGGCTCAGTAGTTGTGGCTCGCGGGCTTAGTTGCTCCGTGGCATGTGGGATCTTCCGGACTTTCCGGACCAGGAATCAGACCCGTGTCCCCTGTATTGGCAGGCAGATTCTTAACCACTGTGCCACCAGGGAAGTCCCTCATAGAGCTTTATAAATAATTAGAAGTACGGTGCTTTGTGACCACCTAGAGGGGTGGGATAGGGAGGGTGGGAGGGAGGCTCAAGAGGGAGGGGATATGAGGATATATGTATACATATAGCTGATTCACTTTGTTATACAGCAGAAACTAACATAACATTGTAAAGCAATTATACTCCAATAAAGATGTTTAAAAAATTCTGTTTCTAAAAGGGAAATTGATATATAAATTACAAAACTGTGTATGAAAGGATAAAGTATTATCGAAATCCAAAAAATGCATAACCATTAGTAGGTTTTTTTTCAATTACTTAAAATTTTAAAATGAAAGTGCCATGCTCAGAGCTAATTTCTGTGTTTTCAGTTATTCCTATTAAAAGCCATTAAATTAATTATAATGCTTTGATGCTTCATGGAAGCTAAATATTTGCTTAAACATTAACATCTACAATCTTAAAACCGACATCTTAAATCTCAGTACAGGGGACAATTCTTTCCCATGATCACTAAGATAGGTCATTTCAATTACTGCCCTGAAGGCTTAATAGAAATCCTATGAAACTGGTGGCTTGCACCACACAACAACTTAATCTTTATTGCAAAACACTTTCTTTTGTAACACTTCTTAATACATTTATAGATCATTTAATGAGATTTAATTTTATAAGTAATGAATTTTCAAGGTGTATGCACAATTTGGCAATGGTTTTTGGAAAATGAAAACATGAGATTATATAAATACAATATAGTTATGATGCAACATGAAGGTTGTGGTTTTTATTTGGTATCCTCATATTTGCTTCAGACAGCTGTTCCCTGCTCCTCGGTTGGGTTCGGGCATATTGTCTGGAAAGCTGGGTGATAAATATTCATGGTGTTTTAACGTAATTGTAAGTAAAAAATGGTTGCATTGAGAATCAATTTTAATTCTTTCTTGGTTTGTTTTCCTCTCAACATTGCGGGGTCATAAGTTTCTAAAAACTTTAAAAAGTTATTATTATACCTGTTCCAGGATCTTCTTGAAAAGGCACAAAAAGGAATTATTTCTCCTTTTCTAAAATTGAATGCAAATGATCAGATATATAAACCTTAACATGCAAATTAGTGAAACATTCCACAGATTGTCTGCCGCCACTTCTCACCCCACCCACGCATTCCCTCATATTCTAGCTAAACCAACTATTTCATCATTTCCCAAATATGCCTGTATACCTATATAATCCACTTTTGACAGTGGAATAGAAAACGTGTATTTAAGGAGAGTCAGAACTTGGTTTGAATCTGTCCCTTGCTATCTGTGTGGCTTTGAGAAAGTTATTTAGTCTCTGTCTGCCTTGGTATACTCATAAGAAAATTCAGAGGATTAACACTTGAGCACAGTGCCAGGTATATAGCATGTGCTCAATTAGTTGTTATTGAATGAAGGATCAAATATAACATAAATAAAGTATCGGTACGTAGTACATCTATCATTTACCCTCTGTTCCTCTGTGAGGTCTGCTTTCATGTTCCTTTTTAACCTAGCAGGTCCCTAACCATCCTTCAAGTCCTGTATCAAATGACATCTTTGGAGATGACTTCTCCAGCCCCTCCAAGGCAGAGCTAATGGTTCTATCTCTGCACTCTCACAACATCTCATACTTAGCTCCCAGAGCATGGTGCTGTCATTGTTGTCTATGTCTCCGACCAGGTATAGGGAGCTCTTTGAGGGCAGTGATTCCACCTTATTGGGCTTTGTGTCCCTAGTTTCTAAGTCCCAGGTACATAATAGAGCAAATAAATGTTTGATGAAAGATGAAGAAGAGGCTGAGTTGTCTGCCAAAGCTTTTTACTAGAATGTAAGATTGGACTAAACTTCTGAATTCACATATTCCCCACATCCCCAGTAGACCATGAAATCTAAGGGAAGGCCCCTTGCTTTGTATTTGCAGTGCTGACACAGTATCTGGCTCAATAAATGTCTGTTGAATTAATGTAGGCAAAATCCATCTTTAGAGCTCTTTCACCCATTCTTTTCCATTATTTGAGTAACTCTCTTCCCCCACTTCATAGGATCCCTACAATATCTGCCTTTGCTTGTGTGCTCTCAGTCTCTGATTTCTTTCCCTAAGTACCAATGGATAGGTTTGAATTAGATAAACTCATCACTGTTAATGTGTTATTAGCTAACTCCTTGCCATCCCTCCCAATCAGTAAATGTCCTGGCGAATGGTAGTATATCAGGACAGCCAGTTTCAAGGGGTTAGGGGAGGGGAGATTTGGATGCATAATCCTTAAAATATCTTTCAAATTACACTGTATACAGTGACTACTCAGTGTGTTAATTGGCATGTCTAGCCCTGGACAGAGGTTCGATAAATTAGATATCGAACTGAAATCCCTCAGTTCTGAACCTATCCTTTTAAACATGAAGAATTAAACTCCCTTTTAAACATGGAGAATTAAACTCACCAAGTCTAATTCCCCACTTTGAGTTTGGGAATGCTCAAGTAGTGACCTCCTGTGGAGCTGGGAGAAAAATCTTGGCTCTAACTCCCTTCCAGATTACCTGAAGTGACCCCCACTTAGTTTTCATTTGCCCAGTAACCAAGAAGGGACCATTTTCCATGCTGATTTTAATATGAAGAAATTTGGGCTCTGGGTGGGTATTCAGCTAGCAAGTAGTGTACCAGAATTATCTCTGTCCCATCAGTCTATCAAGCATGATACAAACAAAATTAATATGGATGCCTAAGATTCTTTGGTATTTTCTCCTGCAAAGTTGGTCTTTGATGGGTCGGGTCAAGTATCCCAGCCTGTGTCATCTTCCTTTTCAGTCTTTTACTTACCAAAACTAACCCCTGTCCAACCATTCAACTGTCAAGGAAGGAATACGACATTTCTCTTATGATTACAATTTAAATATCTTGAAGGAAAGTCTTTTCTGTTAAAAAAAAAAAAGAACAACAAAAAACTCAGAAGTGTTAATGGTGTTACGTTGGTCAATTCGGGTACCGGATTGTACAAGGAGAAGTGTTTTGGTCTAAGACTCCTAAATTAGAATATAGTTAGACAAGGATTGTTAGTAAAAATTTCCTTTTGCTTTATCCTGATAACTGTTTTATTTTCCTTCAGACATCTGTTCCCAGAGACTGTTGCCTTGAGTCCATATCCCCCTCTTTCAATTAAGGAGACAGATAAGCAGTTGTCTTCAGAATATAAGGTCACTGGCATTCCATAAATGGATTCCAGTGCCTGCTATAGAAACAAGTGGTGAATGTTCTCTGTCACTTGCAAACTATAAATTAATTAAGTTGACAACTTTTCCTTCTTTATGTTATGCTTTCAGAGGGACTTTTGAAATACCATTTGTTGCATTTTCTGATTATAAAAGTAATGTATGGTCATTGTAGAGAACTGATAGTACAGAAAAGTACTAAGAGGAGAATAAAAATCTCAACACCCAGATATAACAGCTGTTAGCATTTTGATGTAGTTATTTACAGCTTTTTAATGTGCATATAAAATATTTTAAAAGAAAATTGGGATCATATTATATATACAATGCTATATCTTGGCTTTTCAAAGTGTCCTTACATCTGAAACATTTTCAAGAACCATTAAGTATTTGAAAACACCAGTTTAAATTGTTATATAACATTTTGTCATATGAATATACCACGGGCTGTTTATTAAAAATAACATGCTTTTATGGTTGGACATTCAGTGTGAGTCCAATTTTTCCATCTTAAAAATAATTCTGTAATCTTTGAATTTCTGATTGTTTCATTAGAGTGGAATCCTACAAAGGAACTTACTGGGTCTAAGTGTGTGATTTTTTTTCAAAAAGCATTCACGATAAGAATTTTAAAAGTATCTTTAAAAAGTTTGTACCAATTTACCCAGCCACCAGCAGTGTTTGAGCATGCCTGTCCTTTTCACTGAACTCTCTCAAATAATCATTTAAAAGTTCTTAATTTGATTGACAAAAGTGGTATTTTAAAATATTGAGCATCTAAAAAAATATATCCATTAGGTTCTTGAACTTGCCTCATGTGTATTTATCTCTTTTCTTGTGCTTTACCCATTTTCCATTTTGATTTTTGTGAGCTTTTTAGTATTTTAAATCGATCATCCCTTTTTAATGTTCGTTGCAAATATTTTTCCCAGTTTGTGGCTTGTCTTCTAAGTTTTCTTATTTAGTAATGGCTTTTGAGCTTCAAGTTTTTCCATTTTTGTGTAGTCCAAATCTATTGGTTTTTCCATTTGCAGTTTCTTCCATTGCTTATGTGCTTAAAAATTCCATTCTTATTGAGTAGAGTTTTTGGTTAGTTTTAATTAGTCAGATTTATAATTTTGAAGGCAATGGATTTGTTCTACACGACTGCAAATATAGCTATAGCTGCACTTTGTTCATCTTAAATATTTTATAGACAGATTTGGAAGTGTTAGTTACAAAAGTAGGAGCAGCTGTAATTCCTTTTAAACAGGACCGTGTATAGAGAGAGTGATTCTTAAGAAGTCTTTTGAAGAAAAGACTTGAAATGTTGACATTTTACTGCGGTGAACAACTGTGTTGATTGAATGTTCCACATTATTCACTTCACATTGTGTAAGAGCTCTGTAACTCAAGGCAACACAACACTCAAACTGAAGAATCCCCCAGCAGTTTTCACTTTGAGGATTATCTGATTGTAGCCTTATTTCAGAATAGTTAAAACAGCATTTCTCAAAGGGTGGTCTTTGGACTCCCTTCCATCATAATCACTTAGAGTAATTGTTAAAATGGAGATTCCTGCATCCTCCCTTCAAACATACTAAATCACATCCCTTGGGGTTGAGGCCTCAGAAGCCACATTCTAACAAGCATCCCGGATGATTCTGGTCCACTGTAAAGTTTGAGAATCTCTGGGCTAGAGAGGAAAATGAGAAGTGGACCCCCAGAGGCAAAAAACAAAAAGCAAGCATTTGCGAACTTGAAGTCAAAAATAGATCTGAAATCAGTATATCGGCCAATGGGCAGAAAGGATAGTCAGAATGCAACAGGGCAGAGATGAAAGAGCACTGGCCAGGAAATCAGAAAAAGGAGCTCTGCTACCTAATATCCTTGTGTCCCAGGGCGAGTCAAAACTCTTCAGGCTTCTTATCCTTAAAATGAAGATAAGAAATGCACGTACCAAAGCATACAGGATTGTGAGGACCGGGTGAAATAAACAAATGTAACAATGCTTTGTAAAGTTCATAGGTTTTATTGTTTATGATAGACTCAAAAAGGAAGTGCTGGTGGTGGTCAGCATCTGGAAGATGTGGCACTGGGTACCAGTGATTCATTAGAGTCATTAGAGTTCAAGGTCAAGAAATCCAGTCCCTGGAAGGACTTGAAGTTGGGGGCAGGGATGTGAGGGGAGAGAGAAGGCAGGACAACATTTGAAGGGCTATAGTAGGAGTGCAAGTTATTGGCAGACCTACATCAGAGAAGGAACAAAGCCTTCAGTGGCTCTTTCAGTGGTCACAGTCTCATCGAGTGATGTGAATAATAGCCACCAAGTTCTTTTATCAGGCTTCACACCACCCCGCAACCCCATTTAGAATCAGGATTGGGCCAGGGTATGAGGTGAGGGCACCCCTGTAAGAGGTGACTAAGTTAAACTGTTCCGTAAATTAGAGGATTGAGGGCTACATTGGTTAAGGGGAGGTGAAAGGAGCCCAAGTATGAACTTTTTCTGTTGTTGCAACCTCAGGAAATGGGACATTTGCTTTCTGAACAATCTAATTTCCCTTTTGACTTCTCTCCTCTGAAGGACTTTATTTACTGCAAAATTAAATATATTCCAGTGTTATTAAAATCTCAGGGGGTAACAAATAGACTATATAGCAGTCAATATAGATATACATAGTTATTTGAACCCTCCCGATGCAAACTCTATTCATTAAGTATAGTGGAAAGAGCATGGGCTTCTGCCTTTCAGGAATCACCTGAATTACCCCTGAGGTTTCCGGAATTCCCTCTCAATTTCTTACTATCTGTGAGATCTTGAATATGATTGTATATGAGCTACCGTTTTTTAAATCTGGAAAATGGAGATTAAAATGTCTACTTGAATAGTTATTTGAGGGTTAAATCAGATATCCTGGCAAAAGAAACTGGTACAATGACTGGTACATAGTAAGTACCTGGTATCCTTGTTTAATTGATTAATCAACTTTCAACAATTCTTATCTGATTTTCTAATAGAGTACCTAAACTCATTCCTTTAGCCCTGATCCTATGGGATCCACAATTCTTCCTCCCCAGTTTTAGCTTGGTCCATCTCTACTCTTTCTCTTTTATGTTTTCTCCCTCCCTCCCACGTTTATTTCTAAGGAATCCAAGTTCTTGTGTTCTGGAATCTAGGACCACTTCTCTCTAGATGAAAAATTCTCTCCTTAGCCTCCTGAATATTGAATATATTTCCCTGATTTTCTACTCAGAGAAAACTAGCCGCCCACTTTTTTCGTGGCCACTTTCTTATTTTGCGTGATTTATCCTGCTATTGTATCAAAGACTTAAAAAAAAAAATCTCCCCTCCCCTTATGCCAGAATAACTTTTCTAGCCCTTCAGTGTTTTTCATCCTCTTCTGGCCACATTCAAGTCTTCCTACAGATATGCAAAAACATGCTGACCTAAAACCCAACTAATTATGGATGAGATCCCAACCAGGCTGGAGTTTTCACCGCTTAGCTTTCAGAGGATAAGAGGCCTGTTTTAAGACTCTAGACTACACTGTACTCACAGTCAATACTAACTTCAGCTAAACCTCTCTACTTACCCACAGGGGCCCAGGAGTCTAGTTGCTGAGCGTTACTTACATTTTAGACTGTCAGTGAGAAAAATGCCAAAATCTTTCTGCTCTCTCTTTCTGCATCCAAGTAGTTTCGGATAACAGAACTGCAAAGTCTTTTATTTTGAGTTAATAAAAGGGAAGAAACTCCTTTCTGAGATGTTTGCCTGGAAGTCCCACACATCTGGGTATGATCATTCTATAGCTGTAGTTAGTACAAAATAAAAACAGTCCACACATTCATTCATTCAACAAATATTTTTCAAGAATTTACAATATGCAATGTAAAGTTCTGGATGAGGGCATTAAGATGAGTAAACATGGGCCCTGCTGAGATCTCACAGTTTATCATTGAATAGGGGAGATAAGCCACAAAAAACTACAATACACTGCATAAAGGGATAAACACTGTACAAATGAAAGAGAATGTATCTTCAGAGAAGGCAGAGGTTCCTCCAGGCTGAAAACCTCATGTGATTAGCTTCCCTCAGTGACTGACCAAATGATATGACAGTCTCATGAAGCCAGATTCAGCAAGACTTAAAATATTTCAACTTAATATAAGGAAACAAATGAAATTCAATTGTCTCAACAATGAGCATAGTGTCATTGGATGAGGACACCCTGTGGGCACCAGAAGACCCTGACAATTGCAGTGCTCCATCTGTAAAGCTGTCTTTCTTTTCCTCAGGTTGTGGAAATAAGATAAAACAGTCTTCAAAAAGAGCAAAGTGGAGAATTTCCAGTTTTGTCCTTTAATAAATGGTTTGTTGGCACTGAATAGAATGAAAATAATGATAGGTCTTTTGCCACCAAATCATAATGACCCTTGTGGCCTTTCTCCTCACTCTGTACCCTGTACTTTAGATGGTAAACAGCAATTTGAGTGGCGATATCGAAAAAGATTTTAACCCTCTGTTGCTCAGCAAGCATGAAGCAGACACAGAGGCCACATTGTACGCACTGAGCCAGGACTAATAGCAAAGGGGTGTTCCTGGGTTTTCCCCCTTCCCCCAGCTCAGAAAGGGCGGTATTGATATAGGGTCCTGACTGAGAAGGCAGAGGATCCATGGATGGTCAGAAAACTTATAAACCTAAAACTTACTCTTACATTGATGTTGACACTGCGTAGGAACTTAGAGTCTAAATTCTGTAGATGAAACTATTACCATCCTAAACCTTTAGAAAAGTAATGGAACAGTCAGATTTCACAGTTTTTTTTTTACAGTTAAGGAAAAACACTTTTTTCCCCCACATAGCAGTGTAAGAACTCTTCGACTGTTCTTTTTTTTTTTTCAGTCATTTAGCAAATATTTATTGAATACCATTGACTGGGGTATTAAACCAAGCTTCTCCAAAACTACAATGTCCTATGAAAATGCAGAGAATTATCAAAAGCACTGAATAAATAGTTGATATTCTGTACAGTCATTATCAACTCAAGTATGCTGAGGAATAACTTTTTTGGACGACATTTTTATTGAGATAGAATTGACATAGAATATCATATTGGTTTCAGGTGTACAACGTAATGATTTGATATTTTGATTGTTCTTTAAAGAATGCTAAATTAGAAAACCTGGCTGAATTTTAAATGCCACAGATGTGATAAGTAGCACCTTAATAGGGTTGCCAGATATAGCAAATAAAATTATAGGGTGCCCAGTTAAATTTGAATCTGAGATAACAAAATAATTCTTTAGTATAACTATGACCCACACAACACCTGGCAACTCTAACCTTAGAGGCGTTGCTTGATTATATAATATTCCAGTGGGCTGGTTAATTTTTAGGAGGCCTGTTTGCTTTTAGTCTCCGGCTTTTCAACTTTCCCCATTCCTGCATGTCTCCACAGCATACAAGATGAATGACTGGAAAAATCTTCAGTGAAGAAGACTATTCATTTCATAAATGAATTATTTTAAAGCCCTGCATCCCTCTGCAAAAAAAAGTGAACAGAAAGCCCCCTTTTGGTTCCCTTTTTGTGCTGTCCCAGTTGCTCTTCACGGTTGATCTGGGTTGAACCATCCAGATATGTGTCTCAACTTTAAGTGCCTTAACTCTACTCTTTTTGGTATGAAGTCTCAACCAGAATGAGGTGGGGATGGGGCGGGGAAGGGAGGAGGCTAGGAGCCAAGTCAAAAAAGTAGAAATATTTTAAATGAGAATTTGGAGAGCGCCCGAAATGCATATGTAGTGAGCCAGAATGTAGACCTCATTTAGAATTTTTCTTTAATTAAAGCATCTCACCTCCCCGACTAAAACTCAGATGGTTTACCTGTTCTGATCATTTCAATGAACATTCAATTCACACTTCTATCGGAAGGTTAAAAAACGTCTGAAAAGTTGATGGTTCCGCATTTAGTTCTTAACAAATTACAAGGAAAAATACACTCTCTTCACATTTGAATACCTTGATGTCAGCTTCCAGGATTACTTACTTACTCCTTATCTCAAAAAAAAGATTGGTTCCCTCCACCTCAGGCTATTTCTGAAGACAGATTCTAAGTATGACAAATAGTACAAATGAATCTTAGTAACATGGGCTGTTCCCTAAGTTTATAACAATTTTGAGAGGGGCATCAAATTATGCAAACAAAAACTTGTAAGAAAGAAATATTACAGATTTTCAGTTGTTAATTTACTGTATCATAAGAAAACCTTCTTATGAAACCCTGAGACAGCTTATCAAAGTTTTAACTATATTATGACAGATAACCTTCATGATGAAATAACCTTAAACATCATATTCAAATTTTTTAATTAGTGCTTTTCAAACATTTCTTATAAATCTTTAATCTTTTAATTTTAAAATGGGATAGGGCTTCCCTGGTGGCGCAGTGGTTGAGAGTCCGCCTGCCGATGCTAGGGTACACGGGTTCGTGCACCGGTCCGGGAAGATCCCACATGCCGTGGAGTGGCTGGGCCCGTGAGCCATGGCCGCTGGGCCTGCGCGTCTGGAGCCTGTGCTCCGCAACGGGAGAGACCACAACAGTGAGAGGCCCGCGTACCGCAAAACCGCAAAAAAAAAAACAAAGTGATTTACATATTCCTGTCTTTTGTTTATATGTTTTGTTAAAACATACAGTATGTTTGTATGTATACTATACTTACTTGAAACCTCATGAATTATTGAGTTATGTAGGTAATATTACTTTATTTTACTGATGAAAAATCTTGAGATTTAGAGAGGTTAAGTGTTTTGCAGAAGGACACACAGCGATAAGTACCTGAGCTGCCTCTAGAAACGAGTTAGAACTCTATTTAGGCAATTTTACATACACTGTCTGCCCTCGTCAGGAATCTTTTAATGGAAAAATGTTGGTGTGCTTCTGTTTATGATGATTATTAAATCTTTTGTTCAGCCCCCAAAACACTCCACAGGCTTAAAAAGGTATCATGTCCTCAAGATGCAAAAGCACAACTTCAGATCAAGCTTCAAGGTTGATTAAAATATATTTTTCTGTATGTGACTTTATACCATATACATTATACAGTATGTCTTTTGTCCAAGGGAGCTTCACTTATAATAACTAAATTTAAATAGATGCCTACATGCAGATAAAAAGATATTTTAAGGATAATTTTAAAATTTCCCACACTATGAAATATATATATATTTGACAATAATACTGGCATTTAAATAAGTATGTACTATAAAACTACAGTAACTAAGATTCTAATAACATAAAATACATGATAAATTAGTTATAGGCTAGCCCTAAGTATATAGTTCCACTATCATTTAAAAAAATGTGCCAAGCAAATTAAATCAGGTCCACAATCCTTAACACAGGTACTCTGAGAACTTTTCAAGCAGGTACACACACACACACACATATATACATAGACTATATATTAATATGCTGATTGTAAAACATTCTTTTTAATAAAGAATGTCTTGACAGAGCCTTGCAATGAAAAGCTTATTAGCTTAGTTTAACTTAATGTACATTCTTAAACATAAAAACCTCATATTTTAACATACTGGAAGTTCTAACCAGAACAATTGGGCAACAAAAGGAAATAAAAGGCATCTAAGTTAGAAAGAAAGAAGTAAAGACAACATCATTAATCATTAGAGAAATGCAAATCAAAACTACAATGAGATATCATCTCACACCAGTTAGAATGGCCATCATCAAAAAATCTAGAAACAATAAATGCTGGAGAGGGTGTGGAGAAAAGGGAACACTCATGCACTGCTGGTGGGAATGTGAATTGGTACAGCCACTGTGGAGAACAGTATGGAGGTTCCTTAAAAAACTACAAATAGAACTACCATATGACCCAGCAATCCCACTACTGGGTATATACCCTGAGAAAACCATAATTCAAAAAGAGTCATGGACCACAATGTTCATTGCAGCTCTATTTACAATAGCCTGGAGATGGAAACAACCTAAGTGCCCATCATCAGATGAATGGATAAAGAAGATGTGGCACATACATACAATGGAATGTTACTCAGCCATAAAAAGAAACGAAATTGAGCTATTGGTAATGAGGTGGATAGACCTAGAGTCTGTCATACAGAGTGAAGTAAGTCAGAAAGAGAAAGACAAATACTGTATGCTAACACATATATATGGAATTTAAGAAAAAAATGTCATGAAGAACCTAAGGGTAACACAGGAATAAAGATACAGACCTACTAGAGAACGGACTTGAGGATATGGGGAGGGGGAAGGGTGAGCTGTGACAAAGCGAGAGAGAGGCATGGACATATATACACTACCAAATGTAAGGTAGATAGCTAGTGGGAAGCAGCCGCATAGCACAGGGAGATCAACTCGGTGCTTTGTGACCGCCTGGAGGAGTGGGATAGGGAGGGTGGGAGGGAGGGAGACGCAAGAGGGAAGAGATATGGGAACATATGTCTATGTATAACTGATTCACTTTGTTATAAAGCAGAAACTAACACATCATTGTAAAGCAATTATACCCCAATAAAGATGTTAAAAAAAAAGGAGTAAAGATATCTCTGTTTGCAGATGAAGTGATCATATATGTAGAAAATCCTGAAAGAATCCACAAAAAATTACAGCTAATAAATGAATTCAGCAAACTTACAGGATATAAGATCAACATGCCAAAATTAGTTGTATTCCTATACACTAGCAATAAACAATCCAAAAAGGAAATTAAGAAAACAATTCCATTTATAATAGCATCAAAATGAATAAAATACTTAGGAATAAATTTAACCAAGGAGGTGAAAGACTTCTACATAGAAAACTATAAAACATTTCTGAAAGACATTGAAGAAGCTCTAAATAAGTGAAAAGAGAGCCTATGTTCATAGTTTGGAACACAATATTGTTAAGATGGCAGTTCTCTCCAAAATGATCTACAGATTCCATGCAATCCCTACCAAAATCTCAATGGCCTTTTTCCGGATATGTAAAAACCAATTTTCAAATTCATATGAATTTGCAAGAGGTTCTAAATAGCCAAAACAATCTTGAAAAAGAACAATGTTGAAGGACTCACACTTCCAGATTTTAAAACTTATTACAAAGCTACATTAATCAAAAGACATATAGATCAATGGCAGAGAATACAGTGTCCAGAAATAAAACCTCACATTTATGATCAATTTATTTTTCCCCAAGAACATTCAATGGAGAAAGAATAGTCCTTTGAACAAATGGTGCTGGGGCAACTAGATATCCACATGTAAAAGAATGAAATTGGACACTTACCTCACATATATTAAAAAATCAACTAAAAATGGACCAAAGATCTATACATAAAAGATAAAATTAAGGACTTTTAGAAGAAAACAAATAAGCCACATCTTCATGATTTTGGATTTGGCAATGCCTTCTTAAATATGACACCAAAAGCACAAGAAACAAAAGAAAAAGTATATAAATTGGACTTCATCAAAGCTAAAATCTTTCATGCATCAAAGAGCATTATTAAGAGAGTGAAAAGACAAGCCACAGAATGGGAGGAAATATTTGCAATCACATTTCTGATAAGGGTCCAGTATTCAGAAATTTCAAAGACCTCTTACAACTCAACAACGAAAAGGTTCATTTCTTGTAAAACTCTCAAAATACTAGAAATAGAAACCTTTCTCAATTTGAAAACGTTCTCATCTATGAAAACTCTGCAGATAACATCACACTTAATGGTAAAGAACTGAATGCTTTACTCTTAAGATCAGGAACAAGAGGAGGAGGTTTGCTCTTTCCACTTCTATTCAGCATTGTACTGGATGTTCTAGTAAGTGTAATAAGGCAAGAAATAAAAGGCATTTGGATTGGGAGGAAAGAAGTAAGACTGTCTTTATTCATGCACCACATGATCATCTATATAGAGGATCTTAAATCTACAAAAAAGCTACTAGATATAAAAAAATGAGTTAACAAAGTTTCAGGATACAATATAAAAATAGAAAGATTGATGTTTTTTCTATATACTAGAAACTGGCAATTGGAAATTGTATTTAATACCATTGACAAGAGCATAAAATACCATTGACAAGAGCATAAAAAGACATGAAATACATAGGTGTAAATCTAAAAAAAGCTGTAAAAGACTAGTATACTGAAAACTACAAAACACTACTGAGAGAAGTTAAAGAAATTATAAATAGAGGGCTTCCGTGGTGGCTCAGTGGTTAAGAATCCGCCTACCAATGCAGGGGACATGGGTTCGAGCCCTGGCCCGGGAAGATCCCGCATGCCACGGAGCAACTAAGCCGTGCGCCACAACTACTGAGCCTGCACTCTAGAGCCCACGTGCCACAACTACTGAAGCCCGTGCACCTAGAGCCCGTGCTCTGCAACAAGAGAAGCCACCACAATGAGAAGCCTGTGCACGGCAATGAAGAGTAGCCCCCGCTCCCTGCAACTAAAAGAAAGCCCGCGTGCAGCAACGGGGACCCAACGCAGCCAAAATAAATAAATTTATTTTAAAAAATTATAAATAGAGAGATATATGGTGTTCATTGATCAGAAGACTCATTTTTGTCATTTTGTCAATTTTCTCCAAATTGTTGTATAGATCCATATATACTCAAATTCATCTGGAAATACAAAGGATCTAGACTAGCTAAAACACCTTTGAAAAAAAAGTACAAAGTTGGAGGAGTAAGAGTATCTGTTTTCAAAACTCACTATAAATCTACAGTAATCAAAACGTTATGGTACTAGTGTCTTTACACTAGTTTATCTTTATAAACATGTAGGTCAGTGGAACAGAATAGAGTTCAGAAATAAGCCCCCACATATATAGACTGCTGATTTTCAACAATGGCTCAAATGCAATTCAATGGAGAAAGAATAGTCTTATCCACCAATTTTGCTGGAACAAACATCTATACACAAAAGCATTAATGCAGGTCCACACCTTCATTATAAAAGAAAATTTACCCACAGTGGGTCATAAACCTAAATGTAGAACCTCAATATATAAAACCTCTAGAAGAAAATATAAGAGAAAATTTTTGCATCCTTGGATTAGGCAAAGATTTCTTAGATATGACACCAGAAGTACAATCCATAAAAGCCAAAAGTTGATAAAATGAGCTTCATCAAAATTTTTAAATTCTGCTCTTTGAAAGACACTGTTAAAAGAATGTAAAGACAAGCCACTGACTGGGTGAACATTTTGTATGTAGGTGATAAAGACTTGCATGCAGAATAACAAACAACCCAATTTAAATGTGGGTAAGATTTGAGTAGACACTTCACCAAAGAAAATATGTGAATGGCAAATAGACACATGAAAATATACTCATCATTAGTCATCGAAGAAATGAAAATTAAAGCAAAATAAGGTACCAGCACACATTGATGGGCATACCTCACTTTATTGTGCTTCATTTTATTGCACTTTGTAGATATTGCTCTTTTTACAAATTGAAGGTTTGCGGTAACCCTGCATCTAGCAAGTCTACTGACGCCATTTTTCCAATAGTATTTGCTCACGTCATGTCTCTGTGTCTCATTTTGGTAAGTCTTAAAATATTTCAAACTTGCTTATTATTATTATATTTGCTATGGTGATCTGTGATTAGTGATCTTTGATGTTATTACTGTAATTTTTGGGGGGTGCCACAAACAGTGCCCATATAAGATGGTGAACTTAATCAATAAAGGTTTTGTGTGTTCTAACTGCTCCACCGACCAAATGTTCCCCCATCTCTCTCCCTCTTCTTGGGCCTCCTCATTCCCTCAAACACAACAGTATTGAAACTAGGCCAATGAACAGCCCTACAGTGACCTCTAAGCATTCAAGTGAAAGAGTAAATCAAAACAACAAGGTCCTACTGTATAGCACAGAGAACTATATTCAGTATCCTATGATAAACCATAATGGAAAAGAATATTAAAAAAAGAATGTATATATATGTATAACAGAATCACTTTGCTATACAGCAGAAACACATTGTAAATCAACTGTACTTCAATAAAGAGTCAATTCCGCAAACTTCATTTAATCCTTTTTTTTTAAAGAAATTTCCACAGCCACCCCAGTCTTCAGCAGCTACCATCCTGATCAGTCGGCAGCCATCAACGTGAGGCAAGACCCTCCCCCAGCAAAAATATTAGGACTCACTGAAGGCTCAGATGATGGTTAGCATTTTTTTGCAATAAAGTATTTTGAGTTTTGTATATATACATATTTTAAGACATAATGCTGTTAAAGACTTAGTAAACTATAGTATAGAGTAAACATAACTTTTATATGCGCTGGGAAACCAAAAAATTCATGTGACTTATTATGATATTCACTTTATTGATGTAGTCTGGAACTGAACCCTCAATATCTCTGAGGTATGCCTGTATTAGAATGACTAAAATGAAAATGACTGACCATACTAAGTGTTGGCGAGGATGTGGAGGAACCAGAACACTCATATACTGCTTGTAGGAATGTAAAATGTACAGCCACTTTGGAAACCAGTTTGGCAGCTTCTTAAAATGTTAAACATATACTTAACATATGATATACCTATTCAACTCCTAAGCAATTATTTAAGAAAAATTAAAGCATATGTCCATGCAAATTCTTTTACACAAATGTTCATAGTATTTTTATTTGTAGAACAGCCCCAAACAGGAAACATCCCAAATATCCTTCAACAAGTGAAGGGATAAACAAAGTGATATATCTATACAGTGGAATACTACTCAGTACTAAAAAGAAATTAACTTTTGATACATGCAAAAACTTGAATGAAACTCAAAATAATTATGCTGAGTGAAATGAGCTAGCTAAAAAAAGAGTTCAGACTGTATGATTCCATGTTTATATAAAATATTAGAACATGAAAATGAGTCTGCAGTGAACAAAAGCAGATCAGTGGTTGCCTGGGAACGTGGAAGGTAGGGATTGAGTGTGAAGAAAGGATTACAAAGGGGCGCCAAGGGAACTTTTCGGGGGTGGTATATTTGTCCACTATGTTGATTATGGTGATGAGTTCATGTGTATATGCACGTGTCAGAACTTACCAATTGTACAATTTAATTATATTCAGTTTATGGAATGTAAAATTATATCCTAATAAAGCTGTTAAAAATTAAATATTAGCTTATAATACTTTTTTCCTGAAAAGCTTTCATAGTGAATGTCATATAAGCGTCTTGCTGGCATTTCTATGTTAACTTAGAGCCAAATGACAGGCCTCCTCTGAATGAACGCATTGTACTTTCCTGAATTATCATCTCATCTTAAAAATGAGAGCAGAATGGCCTAGCAACTGTTCCGAAAAACTGGAATAATTGAGGCCAAGAAAACAGTGTTATCAGATAGAAGTGATTTTACTTAGCTGGCAAAAGAAGTTAAATATTGTCTGAAGTGAAAGATGGAGAGATATACCGTGTTCATTGTTCGGAAGACACAGTATTGTCAATGACGTCAATTCTTCCAAATAATATAAGGTGGCTAACACAGAGAGGGGGCATCTACCAGGTGGTCAGTGAATCGTTACTCTTGTTATCACTTTAAAATAAGAAAGTTCTATAAAACAGAAATCATTATAGACTTTTGGTGGTAACCAATTAAAACTTGAGACAGTCTCTTGAAGTCACAAGTACACTACAATGGAAAACTGGAGACCTAGTTGTATTCCCACTGTGCCAGCATTTACTTTTGTAATATCAGGCACATCGTTTCACCTCTCTAGGCTTGAGTTCCTCTCTTATGAAATCAGGTGGTTAATATATATACATTCTTGGGCTACCCTGGTGGCGCAGTGGTTGAGAGTCCGCCTGCTGATGCAGGGGACACGGGTTTGTGCCCTGGTCCGGGAAGATCCCACATGCCGTGGAGAGGCTGGGCCCATGAGCCATGGCCGCTGAGCCTGCGCGTCTGGAGCCTGTGCTCCGCAACGGGAGAGGCCACAACAGTGAGAGGCCCGTGTACCACGCAAAAAAAAAAAAAAAATATATATATATATATATACACATACATTCTTTTTAAAAAATACTCTTTTCCATTATGGTTTATCATAGGATATTGAATATAGTTCTCTGTGCTATGCAGTAGGACCTTGTTGTCTATCCATTCCATATATAATAGCTTATATCTGCTAAACTCAACCTCCCACTCCATCTCTCCCCCAAACCTCTTCCCCTTGGCAACCACCAGTCTGTTCTCTGTGTCCATGATTCTGTTTCTGTTTCATAGATAGGTTCATTTGTGTCATATTTTAGGTTCCACATATAAGTGATATCATATGCTATTTGTCTTTCTCTGTCTGGCTTACTTAGTATGATAATCTCTAGATTCACCCATGTTGCTGCAAATGGCATTATTTCATTTTTTATGGCTGAGTAATATTCCATTATATATACATCTTCTTCATTCATCTGTTGATGGACATTTACGTTGTTTCCATGTCTTGGCTATTGTGAATAGTGCTGCTATGAACAAAGGGGTGCGTGTATCTTTCTGAATTATAGTTTTGTGTGGATACATGCCCAGGAGTGGGATTGTTGGATCATATGGTAATTCTATTTTTAGTTTTCTGAGGAACCTCCATACTGTTTTCCACAGTGGCTGCACCAACTTACATCTCCAATCAGGTGATTAGTAGATGCTTACTCCTGTCCCGCTTCTAATACTTATTATCTAAGACATAGTGAGTTTAACATCAAATTTATTACCATCAACAATTTTAAGACACCGCCTCACTGCTGCACCTTGAGCATTGACGAGCAGAGAAAAATGCTTTATAAATGCAGGCGAGAGCGAGCTTTTTGCCTGGCTCATTTCAGATAATTGATTACTTATCAATTGGCATGAAAGATCCATCCACAGTGTGCTAGTAATATAAAAAAAAATCAAATCAAATCCCCAGAATTTTGTACTTTCCCAAATCAGATGATTAGGAACAAGCAAACAACAAGGTTTTTTTATGGTCTTATGATTTAGACTTTCAAGGCATTCACAGGGCAGACTACAAATAATTACAAAGCCCTTAACGTAACATTTTTTTAAAAAGTACCAGCAGTTTTGTTCTTACGCTATATATTTGGGCCCCGTTTGGAGGACACATAAAGCTTTATACTCAAACAAGTAGATAGCCAAGTTGTCAGGTTACACGCCTTACCAACAATGTTATTTTTATTTCCCTGCTATGTTTTCTTTAACACATTCAGATGTTATAGTCACTTTCTTTGAATATATTGTTTTCAAAAGAACTAAAAGTGATGTATGCATCGTTCTATATAGAATACGAACCTTAGAATTGGTGATGTGCTACACAATTGTCTTTTTCTTCCTTCTTTAGAATCAGCCTCTTTTCCTGCTCGCTGATACCAGTTCATTTGTTCCATTCACCTACTCATATCCAGTAGTAAAGTTTGGTTTATATTTATTAGATTGCTAAGTGATTTCATATTCATAGACATCTATAGATAGGGAGATTGTCTGAGAGTTCAAAGCCTTTTGAACAGTTCAACTTTCAAGAAATATGAAATGTCTTGCTTCATTTGCATGTTTTTCATGATTTGAATATTTCACTAAAGTTGAAAGCCTTGGTCTCTGCAGAGTTTTTCAATGGGTAACAAACTTCATTTTATATAGTATATATTTTTTCTTCTTTAGAGTTTCTACAGTGGCACATTTAAATTATGAGCCAAGGTTGTTTCTGCATTCCAATTTGATAATGAGCCTTCACCGTGTATCATTTCATTCCATTAAAAGAGAAAAAAAAATACTTACTTGCAAAGCAAATGGCTCATAAAGTAATCTGAGTGATGGAGAAAGAACAGCTTCCAGCATGAAATGAAAATATCTTTCACCAAGAATGAAGTAGAATTCTAGAAGTCCTCCAGCTGTAGCTGCTTTCGACAGTTGATGATCTTAGATAAAATTCTCCTTGGGTCCCTTGTACTGTCTTTGACTACTAATGTTTTAGAGCCTGAAACATGATTAATTACCTTCAACCTCATAAAATTCTTTACAAATTTACCTTATAAACTTTTAGATTTTTTTTCAAATAAAAAATTTTCTAAATATACCATTTGTTTTGTGATGTCAATATTGTGGGATCGTTGGATCATATGGTAATTCTATTTTTAGCATGAAATAAGGAGCCAGACTTTGGTTCTAATAGCAGCTTCATTGCACAATTACTATGTAGTATTGGAAAACTCCATTCACCTTTCTCATCAGAGTTATTGTGACGGTTAAGGGCAAATATATGCGAAAGATCCTTTAAACTATAAAGCACTATACAAATATGAAGTGTTTTCTCCGAAAAGCCACCCAAATTAAC
Organism: Tursiops truncatus; assembly: GCF_011762595.2. Classification (NCBI taxonomy): domain Eukaryota; kingdom Metazoa; phylum Chordata; class Mammalia; order Artiodactyla; family Delphinidae; genus Tursiops; species Tursiops truncatus. Next base: position 31,579,284 of record NC_047055.1, read on the forward strand.
GTTGCCAACAACTTATCTCCATTCAAATTGGTTTTTCAAATTACATCTATATTTCCACCTTTCCAATCTCCTCACTTCTCCATCTCTTCAAGCATGTTTTAACATGATGAGTTCTGACCTATTGCATCCTAGGAAAGGGAGCCAAAAGTCTTTATAGCTTGTTCCCTGAAGACAGCTGCCCAAATGTTGCTTTGGCTAAAATAATCAGAAAAAAGTTGAATATCATTAAGAAAAATAGGAGAAAAAAAACCAGTAAGTAGTCATCCTACTTTTTCATAAATCCTTGGGGTGTCTGCACCTGGGCCTTTTTTTTTTTTTTTTTTTTGTAGTCCTGGTTTGTGTACAAGACAGGAATAATAGTGTTGGAGTAGATGCAGAGAAAAGCAACTCAAATGATGAAGAGGATTACAGAAAGCAAGGCAGGTGGGGGGATAGGGATAAGGCTACATATATAGTCGGGTCCTCCGTATCCGTGGGTTCTTCATCCTCAGATTCAACCAATCATGGATCAAAAATATGCAAAAAAAATGCCAGCGAGTTCCAAAAAGCAAAACTTGAATTTTCCAGACACATGCAACTACTTACAGAGAATGTACATTGTATTTACAGCTATATACATAGCACTGACATTATATTAGGTATTATAAATAATCTAGAGATGATTTAAAGTATACGGGAGGATGTGCCTAGTTTATATGCAAATACTATGCCATTTTATATAAGGAAATTCAGCATCCATGGATTTTGGTATCCGCGGGGGTTGTGGAACCAATCCCCCCTGGATACCAAGGGAAAACTGTATATAAAATGACAACTCTTTTTTTTTTTTTTTTTTTGCGGTATGTGGGCCTCTCACTGTTGTGGCCTCTCCCTTTGCGGAGCACAGGCTCCGGACACGCAGGCTTAGCGGCCATGGCTCACGGGCCCAGCTGCTCCGCAGCATGTGGGATCTTCCCAGACCGGGGCACGAACCTGTGTCCCCTACATCAGCAGGCGGACTCTCAACCACTGCGCCACCAGGGAAGCACATGACAACTCTTCTTAATGAAACTGGGTAAGGGTAAGCATCATCAGAGAGCCATATGGCTGGCAGTCTTTGTTACTGGTGTCTTGCCAGAGCATGCGAGCTAAACAGATTCTCCTCCAAATGGCCTCGACCTTGGGGCTGAAGTTTTGCTCTTCCATTTTCTCTATGTTCTTTCAGTTGACACTTCCTTAGTCCAATACATCCTCACTTAGAAGGAGCTTCTCATTACAGTATGGGGAATGTCAGGATGTCCTTATATTCTGCCAAAGGGCAGGTGAACAGTCTTATTTAATGAGTTTGAAAGCCGGTTCATAAAGGTTCTGGTTTGAATCCCCCTCCAGGCCAACTGACTTACTCTTTAGGTTCCATGTGTCTCAACCAAATTGTGTACATCAGAATCACCTAGGGGAACTGTGGTGCTATAAATCATTCAGCACTTGATTTACCTATTGTGTAAATTCGTAATGTCATATGTGTGTTTCTTCAATATAGAACATAACTAAACAATGAAAACGCATTGGTAAATAGAAAACTGCTTTTAGTTTTATGTTGTATTTGTTTCTCAAATAGAAAGGCATGCAACGTTGAACACGCTCAGAAGCCAAGGTTGGCTTTAGTTAGTTGCCAAGAGCAGAGGCAAATAATCACTTACATAAGCATCTCCATTAGGCCAGGCCAAGTCCTGTTCTCTACAATTCAGTTTCTATGGCCCTCTACAACATCTACCTTAGTTAGACCATTTTCACAGTAACCTTATCAGCCTGTCCTGAAGGAGGCTTGGGGTAGACAGAAGTTGAAGTAAAATGTGGGCCCAGACAAGTTATATAATTTATAGACTATTAGCTTGCAATACCCTTGTAAGGCAACGTATCAATCCTACTTCTTCAGGTCTCTAACAAAGCACCTGGCTGAGCTAGAGGACTCTGCTACACAAAACTATCTCTTACTTAAAGAATAGCACCTCGGTGTCATTTTACTGTTTAATAAAAACTTACTTTCGGGCTTCCCTGGTGGCGCAGTGGTTGAGAATCTGCCTGCTAATGCAGGGGACACGGGTTCGAGCCCTGGTCTGGGAGGATCCCACATGCCGCGGAGCAACTAGGCCCGTGAGCCACAACTACTGAGCCTGCGCGTCTGGAGCCTGTGCTCGGCAATAAGAGAGGCCGCGATAGTGAGAGGCCCGCGCACCGCGATGAAGAGTGGCCCCCGCTTGCCGCAACTAGAGAAAGCCCTCGCACAGAAACAAAGACCCAACACAGCCAAAAATAAATAAATGTATTAATAAACTCCTACCCGCAACATCTTCTAAAAAAAACCCCAAAACTTATTTTCACCACTTTTAGCTATAATTCAAAGAAGGAAGCTTCAATCCCTTCCTCATTTGGTCTTTTTATTTAGGGTATTTTATTTTTTGTTATTAAAAATTTTTTATTGGAGTATAGTTGATTTACAATGTTGTGTTAGTTTCATGTGTACAGCAAAGTGAATCAGTTATACGTGCACCTCATTTGGTCTTAAAACTGGTCATATTGTTTCTGTCCTTTGTCCCTTTACAGTCTATACTCTACGCTGCAGCCAGAGTGACCCTTTTAATGAGTTATTCTTTTGCTCAAAAATCTCCAGCAGCTAATACTCATAGTAAAAGACCAGGTCCTTACATTATCCAATCAGGCCCCATAGGAAGGCTCTGCATCTCCCTCCCTTATTCCTCTCCTACTAGTTCCACTGGGCTTCAGCCACATTGACCTCCTTGCTTCTCCTAGACAAACCTGGGCTTTTACATAGATGTTCTCTTTGCTGGAATACTTTTACACCAGATAGAAGCATGACCCTTTTCCTCGCCTATTTAAGGTCTCTGCTCAAATGTCACTGTCAGTGAGGCTTTCTCTGGGTACTCTAAGTTTCTCCCATCCACGTTTCCTATCTTCCTTCCTTGCTTCATTTTTCTCCATAGCACTGATCAAGTGATATACTGTATGCTTTCCTTATTGATTTGTACACCCTGTGTATCCCTGTTCCCCAACTGAAATGTAAAGTTCTTGGGGCTAGGAGCTTTTCTCTGTACCTTGAATGGTGCCTCTTGAACAGAGTGTGGCACATATTAGGTGCTCAATAATTTTTGTTCAAATTAAGGAATTAAAACTTCTTTCTTAGCAGCCATCTGCCTAACTCTCAAACTTTTACCTTCCTGTGGAATCCTTCTGGCTACTCCTTATCAAATATTTCTTCTCAAAGACCTATCTGCCTGAATGTGTTTTCCTAAGTGGCAATCTCTTACTTCTGTTACTGTACAACTTTTGGGCACCTCTTGCAGCCCATTCCAGTAGCACCCAGTTAAATATTGCATGGAACATACTTATACTAAGTATTATTTGTTGTATTTCTGAAATTCTGATTTACTGAGGCATTATGTATTTTATCTGGCAACCCTACCTATGATGGACATAGATATTGTTGAAAGGGCATTTTCAACTTGATTATTTTCTAGAAAAACTGTATGTAAAAGGAATAGATTATCAGAGTCTACAAATAAGATATACCTGGACTATTTCACTGTATTCAAAAATACCAGAAATAGGGAGTACTCCCTTGAAATTTAAGGAAGTGATTTTGAATTTTAAAAAATTGAAATGCTTAATGCAGTAATAAACATATGGAATTTATTACCTCCAGGAAAAGATCCAGCCAGAACATTTTTGAAAAAAATGTTTTAGAAGTTCTAGAAATATTCATGTATAAAAATGTAAATCAAATAAAGATGATAAAACACCTTCTGTATTTTGGGCACTCATGATCCAGACTTGAGGACACTGTCCCAGTACTTAGAGTAATACAGATATAGTCCAAAATAACAATATAGTGTTAGGAGAAAAACGGAAGTAAATAATAAAGTGCAACTGTAGTAAGAAAGAAAGTAGTTGATTATCTCTAGTGGGGGGAAGATGAGAGTAAGGGCAAAGCTCTCTAATAGATGACCCTTGAATTTGACTTTTAAAATCCATTTTATTGGGGTATAGTTTACATACGATAAAAATTTAGCCATATATCCATTTAAAATCAATTTGATGAGTTTTAATTTATTTTATTTTTATAGGTTTATTGAGGGAAAATTTACATAAACTTTAACCTTTTTAGGTGTACAGTTCTATGCATTTCGACAAACTTACTCAGTCGTGTAACTACCACCACAATCAAGATATAGAGTATTTGAAAGTGCTAAGAGAGTAGATCTTAAAAGTTCTCACCACAAAACAAAAGGTAACTATGTAAGGTGATGGATAAGTTAACTAACCTTATTGTGATAATCATCTCGCAATCTATACGTATTATCAAATCTCCATGTTGTACACTTGAAACTTACACGTTATATGTCAATTATATCTCAATAAAGCTGGAAAAAAAAGTCTAAAACAAAAGATACGGTATTTCCTCTACCTAAAAGACTTCCTTCATGCCCTATTGTATTAGTTTTCTATTGCTGCCAAAACAAATTATGACAAACTTAGTGGTTTAAAACAACACCCACTTATCTCACAATTCTGTATCTCAGAAGTCCAGGCACAGTGTGTTGGGTTCTCTGCTCAAGGTCTCACAAGGCTGAAATCAAAGTGTTGCCCAGATCTCCTTTTGGAGATCTGAGTGAAAATCTGCTTTCAAGCTCATTCACGTGGTTGGTATAATTCAGTTCTGTGTGGCTGTAGGACTGAGGTTCCCCATTTTTTTGACATTTGGCCCCTCCATCCTCAAGCCAGCAACGGCCAAGTTGAATCCTTCTTGGGCCTCATACCTCTCTGCCTGCCTCTTCTGCTTCAAGAGCTCATGTGATTACATTGGGCCTACCTAGATAATCCAGGTTGATCTTGTCATTTTAAGGTTAACTGACTAATAACCTTAATTATATCTACAAAGTTCCTTTTGCCACGTAACATATTATAACATATTCATGGGCATAAAACCAGGGTTGAAGGTCACAGGGGTCAAAATTCTGCTACCCTTACCTTTTGTATCAATCCCTTTGCTCCATTCTAGCTTCTGGCAACCTCTGATCTGATTTCTGCCCCTATAGGTTGTTTTTTCTAGAGTGTCATATAAATAGGATTATACAGTATATAGTCTTTGAGTCTGGCTATCCACACATTGCATGGATAAATAGTTCCTTTCTATTGTGGGGTAGGTAGCATTTCATTGTATGGTTATATCATAGTTTGTTTCACCTGATGAGATGGTCCAGTCACAAATGTAATCTAAGAATATGAGTAGTGGTCACATTCAGTTTAAGGGAACAGGGAGAGGACAAAGGTTAGGAATCCCTTAGTGATCTAAAGTTACAGGTAGATTCACATATTCAGGGGATGACCTGGTTCTAGGAGATCATCTATATGCGCCATTTTTTCAAATAAGAAAAGAGAAGCTCCAAGGGTTTATCTAATTAGCTAAAATCACACCGCTGGTCAGTGCCTGAGTTAAGACTTAAACCTATATCTGTCTGACAAGAATTACATTGATGATTCCTAACTTTTGATATGATAAAAGTTATGGATCTTCTCTCCAGAAAAATTAATTATGCAAATACATACCAGCCCCAGTTTAAGAACCGCTGTGCCGTGGTGCTGTTCTTCAGCATGAGCTACGGCTCTGTGGGTAATTTGGGTTGATGATTTCTCCCCAGATACAAGACTAGATCTTCAGATTCCTTATGGTTCTAAAGGCTGGGGTGGGGGTGGGGTGGCAGGGAATTTCATTTACTAATGAAGGCATCTCCTGAACCTATAGGACATTTTGATGGGTCAGCAGGGGTTCCCTAACTTTTTTGTTAAAGGGCCAGAAAATAAATATTTTAGGCTTGCAGGAATATAGTCTCTGTGACAACTACTCATCTCTGCAGTTGTAGACTATATGTAAGTGAATGAATGAGCACAGCTGCGTTCCAATAACACTTCATCTACAAAACCAGGCTGTGGGCCTTCAGGTCATAATTTGCTGACCCCAGGTCAGAGTGGCCACAGTCTGTTGTAAAGATATAATGCTATAGAGTCGAATGTGTGCATTTGTATCCCTTTATACACTTATCCCTAATCCCCTAGGGCGAAATACATTACTCCTTGTGATAAAAATGCAGAATATTACTGCAGGTAGGGACAATTGGAGTAGGAAGACCCGGTTTCAAATTCTGTCATTTACTGTCTGTGTGACCTTGATCCTGTTACTTTGAGCATCAGTAAAACAGTATAAGACCAGGAAAATGAGTGTAATAATGCCAGCCTTGCACGGTTGTTGTGAAGCACACAGTGGGTATCCGGTGATGCCTGATAAACTGAACCACTCAATGAATTTCACCTCCCTGTCCCTATTTCCTTTCTTCTGACCATCCCATCATAATAAAGAACCCCATCATCAACTTTAGTGGCGGTTACTCTAAAAGTCAGGTGCGACTGGTTAGTCACATCAGGAGGTTTGATAAGACATGAGCATCAAGAAACCTTCTGGGAGGGACTTCCCTGGAGGTTCAGTGGTTAAGACTCCGTGCTTCCACTGCAGGGAGCACGGGTTGGATCCCTGGCTCGGGGAATTAAGATCCCATATGCCCCACGGTGCAGCCAAAAAAAGAAAAAAAAAAAAGAAACCTCTTGGGAAATAAATCATCCAAAGTTAAAGGGTGACACATAACTTGATTCAAGGGTAGTTGGGCTCATGTTAGGAGCTTGGCTAGATTATGAGCCCAGCACAGTGTCTGTCACAGATACCATCTGGCCCAGCCCCCTTGAACCCGGGCCCGAATCTAACGTCAAAGGATCTCCAATAGAAGAACAAATGTAAAGGAAAAGCGCTTTACTGTAATATGTCAGCATCCTCAGTGCTAGCTTTTGTGGCACCCTGGGAGGCTGTAGCACTGGCTTCTGCAGCGTTGGAAGATAGCACCTTCCTTATTGGGCACTGACAGCCTGGACATGGATACTCCTGGCCACCAGTCTTGCCCTTGGCAGGCACCAGTAGAGGTCTTGCTTTTGATGGCCATTGGCCAAGACAGTATATGTACCCAGAGCAAGTCCCAGAAGAAAAGAAGAGAAATGGGAGATACATGGTGGCCATGAGTACCAGTTCCCAGAGAACTTGTGAGATATTGTCTTGGTTTGACAGAGGTGGGTTTTTTTTTCCTTTTTTTTGGCGGGGAGGGGGTGGGGAGGGCGGTGGGGAAGGGTGAGAGAGAGGATATATGGGAATGTACGTGTACGGAATGGGGAGTGAAGCTCCTAGAGATTACATAGGAATGGAGCCAGAAAAACACTGACTTGTGATTTCCCCCTTTCTTGCAAACCTAGTGCGATCATGGAAACTCAGGTGCAAAGTAGTAATGTTTACTCTTCCTGAAGATTGTGTACTTCATAACCCTCTTTTTCTTTTTTTAAGTTATTTATTTATTTATTTTTGGCTGCATCGGGTCTTCGTTGCTGCGCGTGGGCTTTTCTCTAGTTGCGGGGAGCGGGGACTACTCTTCGTTGCCGTGCGCGGGCTTCTCATTGCGGTGGCTTCTCTTGTTGCAGAGTTCGTGCTCTAGGCACGTGGGCTTCAGTAGTTGTGGCTCGCGGGCTCTAGAGCACAGGCTCTAGAGCGCAGGCTCAGTAGTTGTGGCGCACGGGCTTAGTTGCTCTGCGGCATGTGGGATCTTCTGGGACCAGGGCTCAAACCCGTGTCTCCTGCATTGGCAGGCGGATTCTTAACCACTGTGCCACCAGGAAAGCCCTTTTTCTTTCTTTACTTGAAGTACAGTTGATTTACAATGTTGTGTTAATTTCTGCTATATAGCAAAGTGATTCATAACCCTCTGACCTTTGCATGTGGGTTTTTTCCTCTAGTACTATCTCTTCTCTTGTGGTTTTCCTCCCTGAAGCCTCCTCTTCATGTCTTTTGATCATCCCAAGGTTCACTTTTAGTCCAATTTTCTTCTAAGGTATAGTATGGTGGATTCAGGCACAGGCTATGCTTTACTAGGGAAGTCATTCTCAAACTTGCTCAAGTGTTAGAGTACTTGAAACGCATGGTGCTCTTTGTGGGACTTTAACAAATGATATTTTTTTCATTTGGTTCCATGAGAATGAAGTAATAGCTGTATCACAGCACCTGTCATTGGCAGCACTTACTATGTACCAAGCACTCTGCAAACCTCTGTACGTGCATGACCTTATTTGCCTGTGACTATAACCATGTGCGCTGTGTGCCATGTGAAGATGTAGGCTCAGAGATATTCAGACACTTGCCCCGGGTCACACGACCAGGAAGTGACAACCAGGATTTGCACTCTGGACTTCAAAGTTTGTGATTGTAACTTTTGCTAATAGAAAACATGCCTATGTGACAAGTGGGCAATATTAAATACGGCCTCTAGAATATGGATTTGAGCACAGAAAATAAGCTGATGAATACGTGCATTCCCCCGAATAGTCCATGAATATTCTTTTGCACACCATAGTAACATGGTCTCTTTTGTCCCTCGGGATGATTTATAGTAATTAGCTGCACTTCTTTCTCTCCCTGAGGTTCATTTAAAAGCATCAGTTGATGATATTCCCATCATAGAACTACTGTGAGAACTTATACACTATCAGCAGTGACATTGCAAAGACTCTCTAAGGTACTTCAGAGGCTTGGGGACATGTGAAGATAGGCCAGTCTGCCATCCAGTCTGCCATCCATACTACCATTTTAGTGATATCTGGAATGGATAGGACACATGGAGAACAGAGCATGAATGTCTCTAATCTTGCTTCAAAATCGATATTCTGAAATGCTTATACGAGAAAGTTAAAAACCTTTCCTTTCATCTTGCCACTGTGTCAATTCTGGTTTACCTCACATATGTTTCTCTGGGATGACTTTTCTTCCCGCTTTAGTTCCTTACTAGATGTCTTAGAGCTTCAGCCTTCACCCGGCTCCAGGTTTAGCAGATCAAGTACTCGAAATTAGTATAGATCTTAGACATCCACTAGGGAGGAATGCTGACACATTTTGGGATTAAGTGGTTTGTTTAACAGAAAAGGAGATTGCCTAGAAAGTAGGCAGTAAAATTTTAAAATTTGGGGTCAACTATGACTATAAACCCCAATACTTTTGTGGGGAATCACTGAATACTTAAATGCCCTTAACACCACCCTAATACTGATTGCCCACCCCACTGTAAGCAATGAGTAAGAGGTAGCTATTACTTTTGTGATGATGAGGATGATGTTAATGATGGATAGATGGCCAATTGGAGTGTTCTCAAAGATTATTCAGATTTTTTAAGGTACATAAAAAAAATCAAAAGGGGAAAGTCAAACTGGAAAAATGTTTGTATCTGTTTACTCTGGATACATAAAATGAGTGATATCTGTGATTTCTATTTGTCCCTCAATATTCATTCTTCCCTTCTTTCTATTAGTAACAGAACTACCTGAGTTTGACTCAGCCAAAGACTACGTATCCCAATCTGCTTTGCAGCTAGGTTTGGCCATGCCACCATCTGGCACGTGTAAGTGGCAAGTGCAGCCTCCAGGTCACATACTTGAAAGGAAACTCCTTGCCCTTCACTTCCTTGTTCCTTTTCTCATGAGAATTGAGTGAGTGTCAATCATGTGAGCAAGGAAAACAAAGATAGAAGAACGCCAAGGACTTGGATGACCTTGTGGAGCAAAGCCATCTACCTCCAGACTGTTACACGGGAGCCACTAATTTCTATTTTGTTTCAGCCACTCTGTTTCTGAGTCTCTTCATTATTTATAGCAAGTTAGCCTAATACGTGAAATAAAATGCCTGGTACAATGCCCGTCAACTATAAAAGAAAATGACACATTTTAAAAAGAAGCACAAATGAGAGCGTGGCATGGACATATATACACTACCAAACGTAAAATCAATAGCCAGTGGGAAGCAGCCGCATAGCACAGGGAGATCAGCTCGGTGCTCTGTGACCACCTAGAGGGGTGGATAGGGAGGGTGGGAGGGAGACGCAAGAGGGAGGAGATATGGGGATGTATGTATATGTATAGCTGATTCACCTTGTTATACAGCAGCAACCAATACAACATTGTAAATCAACTATACTCCAATAAAGATGTTAAAAAAAAGAAAAAGATGCAATTAAAACAAAATACAGTTGACCCTCGAACAACTTTCTAGAGAGTTTTAATCATAAATGGGTGTTGAATTTTGTCGAAAGCTTTTTCTGCATCTATTGAGATTGTCATACACTACCAAATGTAAAATAGCTAGTGGGAAGCAGCCGCATAGCACAGGGAGACCACCTCATGCTTTGTGACCGCCTGGAGGGGTGGGATAGGGAGGGTGGGAGGGAGGCCCAAGAGGGAGGGGATATGGGTACATATGTATACGTATAGCTGTTTCACTTTGTTATACAGCAGAAACTAACACACCATTGTAAAGCAATTATACTCCAATAAAGATGGTAAGTAAATAAATAAATAAAAAGCAGCACAAATAATGAAAATACATCATTAAAGATGATATATCTAAAACTGTGGGGGGAAAAGCATCAGTTGATACCAAATGATGCATTATTTGCTATCAGCACCTAATACAAGAAAGGAAAGAGAATCGCTGGTCTTCAGGATGTACTTTTGATTACTTCCAGAAACTGTTCTTTGAAAAACAAATGTATTTTAATCATTCTGTTTTCAATTTCCTTCACAAAACTTGAGATCTCCACAGTTTTAAAAGAGCAGAGTGTTGGAGATGTTCACTAGAAAAGTGTCTGAGACTTTTCTTTTAACACACTTTCTCTGGCCAAAAATGTCAGGACTACTCAAGTAACAGAACATTCGCCATTATTGTCATCGGCTTCCCATCCCCATTCCTCAGAGGATGAAGATATTCTCCTTTTGGATGTCAGTACCCCCTCAGAATTGACCTTTACGCCCCACCATGAAGGATGCATGAACAGCCACACCGTGAAAAACCTCAGGTTCCAAACCATACCCAGGAAAACAAATGATAATTGCCTAGATAAGGCTTGAGCCAAGACTACATTTGTCTTCTTAGTTTCAGCCTCCTTCATCTTTACGCCAACCAGGACAACTATTAAGCCCATGGTAACTACAGAAAAATAGGTCTTTGTGACTGGACTTTAGGCATAAGCCTAAGATTCTAGACCAATGATAAAATAGCAATTGCCCTGACAGCCCAGATGGACCACTCTCCTTCAAATCCCCTGAATAAAACCTTAGCTTGGACACTTGACCTAGGTCAGGTTACACGAGCTGTTCATGAATCAGTCACCCAGTTTCTGTATCTTACTTTTTCTCTAGTCTGTTCTTCTTGTCACTTCAGTCCTTTCTCTTCTTGTCATCATATGGTTTATATTCGACTCAGAGTCATCTTAAATTCTCGGTTGTCTGCACATTTGTATTTTCTCTCTCATGAGCCAGCATCCATGCTGCCTGAATTTTCTTCAACATACATAACATTGCTTTTCTTAAAATAAAATGGAGCTACATAGATAATACAGATGGTTCTTGGGAGGCGTGTGTCATCATATCTTCAGTACATAATGTAATTGGTGCATAATATCAAAGAAACACGCCTCCAAGGTCTCAGACCATTATATGTATACCAAAACCCAGAGAGGAGAGGAGGACTCTTACAGGAAATGTCTGTTTTTTTAAAAAAATATATTTTATTTATTTATTTATTTTGGCTGCACCTGGTCTTAGTTGTGGCACGTGGGCTCTTCATTGCAGCATGTTTAGTTGTGGCATACGGGATCTTTAGTTGCGGCATGTGGGACCTAGTTCCCCGACTAGGGACCAAACCCAGGCCCCCTGCATTGGGAGCATGGAGTCTTACCCACTGGATCACCACGGAAGTCCACAGGAAATGTCTGTTTTTTAACTCAGCCTTAAAAGCAGCATTAAAAAAAAAATCTCAAGCAGTGAACTGAAGATCTTATTTTTCAGTGCAAAGATTCAGGAGCAGCTGGTTCATAAAGTATCAGTTCAGATCTCTTTTGGGGAACCTAAGTTGCCAAAAAATATGTGAAAACCCACAAGCTAATTGAAACGCAAAGTTCTCCCAAGGTAAAAGTTAAATACCAATGATATCTTATCTTGATGGTTCCAATGTTCTTAAAGCTGCTGCCTGGTGAGAATAACTTTGTTCCACAATAACTTGCTACACAGAAGCATCTTTTGTTAAATTGTGAGTCCTTGACCAAAAAGTTTTCTTTAAATAAAATTTCTAAAAGATCATGCAGAAGAAAGAGCAGCTAGACACTTGTGTTTAGCAATTTTCTTTTTAGATTTTTAAAACCATGATCAGATGGCTAGGCTTTGTGCCAAATTATGAAGACTGAGCTTATGTGAATGACATTGTAACCATAGAAACCTACTCCCTAATATACATGTTTGGCCCTGACCTCTCACCTTTTTTTGGCCACACCTATGTTTTCAGCTATCTATAGTTATCTTCATTTGAGTTTCTCAAATTTGGGTCTCCTCAAACCCTTTATTTAAAAATAAACTCATGATTTCCCCAGCTTTCTGTTTCTCTTGTTATTGTTCATCTATGCTTCCAACCTAGAAATCTTGGTGTCACCTTGAATACCCACCTTTCCTCCATTAACAGACATTTATTGAGCATCTACTGTGAGCCAGGTCCCATGCAAAGTGCTGGGGTATGGTGTCAGCTCTCAAGTTCTATTTTCAGATTTTAACTGAGTTGAATTGTTACCTGATTTACACGAAGGCATATAGAAAACAATGAATGTTGGCTGCTCTTATTTTAATATTGCCAGTGTTGTTTTTTTAATGTGTTGGATTCATCCTCTTCTCTCCTTTTCCCATCAATTCTTTTTAATTGTCTTTGATTTTTTTCCATTAATTCTTTTAGTTCTCTCCTCTTCTCTCCTTCTTACTATCTAAATCCTAACTCTTAAAACCTGATGCTTAAAATATTGCAGCAGTTTTTCCTTGTCTTCAAAGAGTATTCATGGTTACATGTGATCATTTTAGTCTTGTTATTTAGTCTACCCGCTGAATTTGCTGTGTTTAGGCCTAACATTACAGTCTTTTATGAATATTCTCAGCCCCATCCGTCTTGTGTCAGATTCTGCAGAAGCAGGGATTTGGTTGTAAATAATATGTTGAGGGAATGCTCTTTAGGAAACACCTATCAGTGAGTGAGAGAAGCATGATAAAAGGGAAAAGAACCAGGAAAAGCTGTGGTCTCAGATTAAAGTCAAACCTTGATCTGATCCATGGGATTAGGATTCTGGAGCATAAACCACACTGCAGAGTTGTTCCCATTTTTGTCAAGAAGTCAGCCTTTCACACCTCTATCAGTGGTTCAGAAGTTATGGGCCACCCCCAACCTGGGGCACAACTGCCCGGGAGAGGCGGCTCTGACAGCTGAGGGCAATTCCCCTGAGAAAGGGGGACAACTGTGAGACTTTAGCAGCTGCTTGGTGGGTGCACTGGTGAGATCTGGGCAGGACACTAACAGAGCTGGCTATATCACTTGTTTTCTTTTTTTTAATTAAAATTTTTTTATTTTATATTGGAGTATAGTTGATTAACAGTGTTGTTAGTTGCAGGTGTACAGCAAAGGGATTCAGTTATATGTATACAAGTATCTATTCTTTTCATATTCTTTTCCCATTTAGGTTATTACAGAATATTGAGCAGAATTCCCTGTGCTATACAGTACGTCCTTGTTGGTTATCTATTTTAAATATAGCAGTGTGTACATGTCAATTCCCAAACTCCCTAACTATCCCTCGCCCCCACCCTTCCCCCCTGGTAACCATAAATTCTGTTCTCTAAGTCTGTGAGTCTGTTTCTCTTCTGTAAAGAAGTTCATTTGTATCATTTTTTAAGATTCCGCATATAAGCGATATCATACGTATAGCGGTTGTTTTCAAATTTTAGTATAAACCAGGATTACCTGGTGGGCTTGTTAAAAAAGATTGCTGGGCCCCAAGCTCAGAGTTTCTGATTCATTTGTTTTGCCTGAGGTAAACCCAGGAATTTGCATTCATAACAAGTTCCCAGGTAATGCTGAGGTTGCTGGTTTCAGGATCATACTTTGAGAACCAGTGCTTTATACAGAATAACATCTCATCATAGATATTCAATCAACCTTGATGAATTTAATTGAATCCTGCATAGGACTGCCAGATAAAATATAGGATGCCCAGTTAAATTTGAATTTCATGTAAGCCACAGATCATTTTTAGTATAAATACAACTATTCTATCATATACTCCATATACAAATATATGTTTATATGTAATATAAATATAAACGCAAAGCATAAATATGTCCCAAATATTGCATGGGGCATATTTATACAAAAAATTGTTGTTTCTCTGAAATTCCCATTTAAATTTAAATGTATTAGCTAAAGCTGGCAACTCTAATCCTGCATCATCATGAGTACAAATGTAGAGAATGTGTTGTGTCACGAGATCAGTGTATTCATGACGAAAATAAAAGTAGAGAATAAAAAAATTGAAATTGGTGGGAAATGACCAGTATTTGATGGACTAACTCCTTCTGTGACAGAAACAACTGTGAATGACAAATAGCAAATAATGACAGATATAAAAAGTTCTGTGCCTTTGCAATCCACGATAATCAGGGAGAGGACATGGAAATCTATTGAGGAAATGGAAAGCTTTTGAATGTGGTACTGAGGGCCCAGCATCAGTGTCCTATGCCTATTAGGGTACTATTAATTTAGAAGGCTAGTTTAGAAGTTCAAAACCTCAAAAGCTAAGCCCGATAAACATGCTGTGAATGAAGATATTTTGCATTAATTTAATATGATGACCCTTTTTATTTAATACTGCAGCCTCTTTCTCTCACCTCTCTCCCTGCTCTATCTTTTCTTTTTCTACAGCAGTTATTTCCTTCCAATATATAATTTACCTATGTACTATGCTTACTGCCTGTTTCCCCCCTGCTAAAATGTAAGCTCCATGAGGGCAAGGATCTTTATTTGGTTCACTGATACACCTATCCTGAGAACCTAGAACAGTCTCTGACACGTACTAAGTACTCAATATGTATTTCTGAATGAATGAAGAGATGAATGAATGCTTCACAAGCAATGGCTTATTCCCTATGCTCTAGGTTCCCCGAGTTCAGGGTCATTTGAATCTAGTCAGGAAATTGAGATCAGGTGGTGAAAGTTTAATGATTGCTACAGGATTCTCTATGACACCAGTTACTGTGCAAGATAGGGGCTGGTGTTGGGAGCGGGTATTTACCTGAACAGATTTTCAGTATATTCGAAACTGGTCTGTTTGGAGGAAGAGATGCTTGATAGATCAGATCAACAAGGAGGAGACGGGTGTGCTTGGTTCTAGAGCTGGAAAGGACAGCCCCACACTGATTGATTGATGGCAGAAACTGCACAGCAGTGCTGCTCCTTGGTGACCAGCCTTTTGTAGCTCTTATCACTCAATCTCTGGTTATCTGGCCCTTCCAGACTGGAGTGTACCCTTCTTAGTGGGCAGCTCCTATCAGCCCAGGCCAGTTCTCCAGAGAAGAGGGGCAACTGTGAGCCCTCAGCAGCCGACAGACACTCATAGCAGCTGCTCGTAAATGTTTCCAGGGACTGTAACCTTAAAACTCTCCCTTTGGACTTCTGTACACATCGACTTATATATAGCTCTTTTGAATTTATCCTCTCCTTAATTGTAGGAGTATTTGTATTTAGGCAATGGGAGGAGAGAGGCCCTGGTGGAAGAGTTTGAGTTGGGAGAGAGAGGCCAGGATAGCTAAGAGAGGGCTGAATGGGAGTGAAGGCACAAGGTTGGGGGGCGGGCTGGCAGGGCAGCAGGGAGGGGGATTCAAGGTAGAGACATTGGAAACGTAAGTGGGAAAGATGGTCCTGTGTCTGGCTTGGGAAGATTCTCTGTCTCTGGCTTGCAAAGGGAATACATCTGTGACACAATGGCTCCACGTTGCTTCATTCTTGGCAACTCTCGGGACCAAAAAACCCCACACTGCAGGTGCATGAAAACGGCCCCTACCTAATTCTCCACCTATGACAGTCACCTTCAAGCGTTTTTACTTGCATAGCCTCTAAAAGAATTTTGGAAAAACTATATGCCCCATAACATATCTTAAAGTTGACGCCTACCAACTTTTTATGGAGGGATTTATGAAAGTTTACATACTGCCAATAATGCGATTTCTGGCATATTGCAAATATTGATATTCAAAAAGAAACTGCTGCATCCCTCTTTTAGGTGGAACCAAATCCCATCGCGTTTAATATCCACAATTATCCATTCAAAAGATACATGAACAAACTCCTTCTGCATAGTCAGAAATTGTATACCTTTTTCTCTTGAACTCTTATTTTCATTCTACTCACTCCACAGAATTGTATCCTTATGTAATATATTTTTAGTCATGAAAGTCTTTGATCATCGCATCCTAATCTCTGTTATAGAAACATACATAAACTTACATTGTAAAAAAAATACTTATTTCCTGTGACTGTAAGGCTCTGAGTCTTTGGGACTGTTTTCATTATAATCATTAGTACATAATTAAAATAACACAAATACATGATAAAACTTTATAATTAATAAACATAAAATAGACTATTATTGGGGATATATCTCGATATGCTGGAAGGGGATTTTTATTTTATTTTATTTTATTTTATTGCCTCACCGTGCAGCACGCAGGATCTTATTTCCCGACCAGGGATCAAACCCACGCCCCCTGCAGTGGAAGGGTGGAGTCTTAACCACTGGACCACCAGGGATGTCCCCGAAAGGGATTTTTTTAAAAAGTAGCTCTTTTCTCTGTGGATGAATGTTACTTACTGTTAGAATGAGACCAAGCTCAGCATTTTCAATACATTTAAGTGTTGAGAAATCTTGTTTACATAAGTAAGTGGATGGGAATGAACAGAGTTTAGTTAAAACAATATCGTGGGCTTCCCTGGTGGCGCAGTGGTTGAGAGTCCGCCTGCCAATGCAGGGGACACGGGTTTGTGCCCCAGTCCGGGAAGATCCCACATGCCGCGGAGCGGCTGGGCCCGTGAGCCATGGTCGCTGAGCCTGCGCGTCCGGAGCCTGTGATCCGCAACAGGAGAGGCCACAACAGTGAGAAGCCCGCGTACCGCAAAAAAAAATAATAATAAAAAAAATAATATCGTTCAGTTGAGCACTATCTGAATACTACCTCAAAAAATTACATAATGATCTATCATCAAAATTATATGTAATGACCTATCAAATGACAACATAGTTAGACTCTCCTCTGATTTTGCTGAAAGCAAGGCATTAAAAACTACAGTCAGCCCTCCATATCCTGCGGGTTCCGCATCTGTGGCTAGAGAGGGCCAGCTATACTTGGTTTACAAAAGGATTTGTTATTGCATCTTTAAAGTAATATATTTTCTCAATATCAACACCAATATTTTCAATGGTCTCTTTGTTTGGTGTCCAGGAGGTTTTTATACCTTGGGACCAGGCACCAAGGTAAGCCTTGACCTGAGTTAGAGACATGCTGTTCTCTTATAAAGTGGGAAAAGGGAAGGTGGGGAAGTAGGACCATCAGGTATGTTCTCATGCAGATGAAGTTCAGGAAAGAGTACACATGGAAGTTGAAAATCTGGAAATTGGTTAAAAACAAACAGAGACGCAAACAAAACCTGCCTACGTAGTTCTTTAAAGTCTTCATGTATCCTAGAAGTATGTGTACCCAGTTGGAACAACATTGACCCACAGAACAGAATAATGTGAAAAGCAGGGGATTGGAGTAAGGAGGAAGGCAGTATCCCTACTGACTCCATCAAGACACTATAATATGATTTTTTAAAGAAGTCAGTCTTGAGTCATTGCGATAGGGGACCCCAAAACTCATATACTCAATCTAGAACACAACATGCACGCATTGCTCATGTCCTTGGGACTAGGATTCATTTACTTATATTCAGACTCAAGTATAGAAGATGGTACAGAGGTGGGAGGGGGAGATGGTTGCAGAAATGCCATTGGCCCTTTGGACCAAGGAGCTCAGTATAGAAAAGGGAGGGTGAGAACAACAAATAAAGTTACCCATTTACCTGGTTTCACAGATTCTCCTTAACTGCACGGGTTAAATAAATCTCTTTGAAATGCTTTAGGTAGTATATGGCACACAGCTTAGATTCAGGGAACAACCGACCTATCAGAGGCAGCTCATGTAATTTCTCTTTAAGTGATCTAACGATCCACTTCTAGCCTGGCTTAGTGATTTGGACTTGAGTAGATAAAGTTCTACCCCAGCATGTTTTCAACTGTGTTCCAAGGGACCCTCAGGGCAGAGTGCTCCAGAGTTCTGCAAACAATGGCATATTTTGCCAAAATATTTAAACTTCCTGAGGAATTGTTTCATCACTTCTATTTTAAACATTAAGGTTTAGAGAAAGATTTCGTTGGGAAAAAGTGTTCTGTTGCTGAAAACACATACACACACACACACACACACACACACACACACACACATACATGCACCCAAGCCATTCACTGAACATGCAATTACTTTCATTCCTTATTTGTGTCCTAGCACATGTTATTTCTTCTGCCTGGATAACCAAAGCTCATCTTCTCACCCAACCCTTCCAGACAAAAGACGTTTTCTTTCTCTTTTAGATAGTCTTTTGTATTTACTATTCTTACAGCACTTCCCATACTGTACCATAACTCTATTATTACATGTACTGGCAATTCAACTTTCTAAATATCTCTTGAATATGTCCTCTCTTCTCCATTCCCTCTACCAATGCTTTAGTTCAGTTTATCATCATCTCTCATCTCGATCATGGCAACAGCATCCGGTCGTGACTCTTCCTATCTATTTTTCCATACTGCCACAAAGGTGACCCATCTAAGACCATATTCTGATCATATCATGCCCCTACTTACAACATTTTGCATATCTTATTGCCCTAAATGACAGAGCCCATGATTCTGAGTCTAGCTAACTTGTCTTTTTTTCCTCCTCAGTCTTCTTTCACTATTCTCCTTACCTTACCTGTGAATCCTAAGTTGTAGTCATGCAGAATTACTGATGATTCAACCAGAAAGCCATGTTTTTCTCAAGGTTTTGTGCCTTTATAAACACTGCCCTCTCTACCTGAGATAGCTATTCTCTAGTATTTAGTGAGCTTAATTCCTGCAGATCCTTTATATTCCCACTTAGACGTTACTTCTTCTGGGAAGCTTTTCTGACACTAAAGGTATTTTCTTTTGTGATCACATAGTTCTCCTCCACCCTTATTTACCACATTTCAAAGTAATTGTCTGTGTTTGTGTTTGTCTCTACCATAAGACTCTTAAGTCTTTTTTGAGGGGGTATACAGTTTTCATGTTTTATTGTACTTACATTTAAATTTCACCGTTAAATACGTGCATAAGTATATGCTGGCCTTATGTCCAGATTTTTGAGGTATAAAGATAATTGGATGGATGGCTTTAAGGATGTAATATATTAGACACTGCAGAATACATTAAACAATTAGAGAATCCAGGGGGTGGTAAATTTCTGCCTATATACATTTACACATTTAGCGGCACTAGTAAACACTACCGGGACAAGAAGACATGTAAAACTTTGGGTTGCAATTAGAGGAAAAATCCATTCAGGACTGAACTGAGAGGTCCTTGGTTGCTGAGAGAATCTCCTCTTGACTTCACACTTTAGACAAACTAAGAAGTCTTTGTCAGTATACACAAACCACTGATTTGTACAAAATCCCTGTTTGTCAGGAGAGACATTAGCAACAGGACAGATTAAGGAATTCGCTCATGCCAGTTCGGATTGTGGCGGCCGGCCACAAAGTGAGCACGGCTGGCTGGAGGCTGGAAATCCAGCTGGATGTTGTAGCTCAAGTCTGGGGTCTGTAGATTCAAATAGCAGGCTGGAAACTCAGTCTAGAGACAGAGCTGGTTAGTGCATTCCTCAAAAATCATTGTTTTCCAAACAAGTTCCTAGGATGCTTTCCTCAAGCAGAGCATAAGTCTTGTCAGTCTTAAGGGCAGGGACTGTATCTTCATTATCTCTGTTGCTCCATTTCCTAGTATAACGCCTTGCACAAAGTAGTTTTCAATAACTAGTTTTTTTTTTTTTTGCGGTACGCGGGCCTCTCACTGTTGTGGCCTCTCCCATTGCGGAGCACAGGCTCTGGACATGCAGGCTCAGCGGCCATGGCTCACGGGTCCAGCCGCTCCACGGTATGCGGGATCTTCCCGGACTGGGGCACGAACCCGCGTCCCCTGCATCGGCAGGCGGACTCTCAACCACTGCGCCACCAGGGAAGCCCAATCACTAGTTTTTGAACAACAAATGAGGGATGAATGTTTGGGAGGAGAATGTATGTCTGGCCTAGGGTAGGCTTAGGGTATCTATTTTACTTTGGGGTCCTGGGTCATTCTCAACGAAGAGGCCATGGGTCTTTAGAGCATGATGTAGGGAGCCAGGGGTTTTCTAGGCTATGTCCAGAAAGGGTTAGCTTCCATATAATCTACACAAATTTATGTAGTTATTTGCATTAAAACTAGATTAAATAGAGCTTCAGAGTCTAATAGCCACTGCAGTACACACTGCAGCATAATCAATAGCAGTAAATGAAGACATTAGGAAAATGAGGTTGCTGAAAGACTAAAGGAGAAAGGAATCTGGGTGCTATAGAGACCAAACAGTAGTCACAGCTGTTGACTCTACGGGACAACAGAACAAGAGGGGGATAAAAAGAGCAATAAAAGGCCATTGAAAGCACACCTGTTATAGTAGGAGACAGGCCTTGGACAGTATCCGGTTACATGCCTAGGACAATTTGCCTCTTATTTATTTTAAACTCTGAGCAATCTAGGGATAAAATTGGACTAAGATGGGGCATTGTTCTAACATTTCCTATTGGCAATATCCTTTCTGTATTACTGAACAAAGAAATATATATATATAAACACAAAGCAAAGGCAATTTATCTTTTAAAATACATGTGTAAAATGTAAACAATATAAGAAAAAGAAAATTATTGAGCCACTAACCATCCAACTCAAATGTGATCTCACTGTTAACCTTTTCTGATGTCCTATCTTGCCACTAAATAGAATTTGGGGAAATCTTATTATCCAGATGTTATTGTTAAAATAATTCTTTCATCTTTAGCCTCACAGATGGTTTAGATCCACAGGAATCTAGTTTGATAATGTAAGTACCATATTCTAAAGATTTCTGAGAGTAAGCGGATAGTTTAATAAAGCAGATAATATATACAGACAACCACAAATATTTAGATAAAAAGGGAAACATTCAGTCAAAAATCTGGATTTATGTCTACATGATGACAGAATAAAATTTCCATTTTTCACGCAACATTTTTGCTGTAACCATGTGGACGCTGCAAAAACATCTTTTTAAAGTTATTAATTTCTTTGTATAGAAGAGATTATTGCTGTACCAACAAGAGCAACAAGCCAAGTTTGACAATATTAATTCATACTAAGTCAGGCCCTAACAGGAAGAAGAACTTCCTATAGCGCTTCTATATTTTTCTGTTTGATGTGTTTGCTATTAGGTGAACCAAAGATTTCCTAATTGCCAACATTCATAGTTTACATAGTATCAATTCTAGTGGCATTCATTCCTTCATTTGTTCATTTGAAAATTAAACTGGGAGTAGAAGGAGAGGGTGTTGAAGGATATTCCAAAAAGAACAGCACGTGCAGAGGATCTGACTTGGTAAGGAACTTGGCACGTTGAAGGATGTAAAAGAAGGCCAGAATAGTTCAAGGATAGTGAGTAAAGGCTCTTGGGCTTTACCCTAAGAGTCATAGGAAATCACTGAATGGTTTTCATGTTCAAGAATGACACAATCTTATTTATGTGTTTAAAAGGTCACTAGGTGGATGGATAGTGTGCAAAATGGATCAGAGAGCTAGGCAAGGCTAGAGGTAGGCGCAGTGATACCTGTTGGTTTGCCCTACAGTCCTGGCAATGGAGATGGAGAGAAGTGGACAGATTTGAGGGAGACGTCGGAGGCAGAATCAATAGGATATGGTTATTAACTAATGGCAGAAGAAAGACTGTGAGTTTGAAATTGACTCCTGGTTTTCTGACTTGAGTAACTGGGCAATAGTGGTGCCTTTGTGAAATGCAAAGCTCTGAAGCAAGAACAGGGAAGGAGGTATAAATCTTCAATAAACTTTTTGTCCTGATGAATTTTTGGTGCCTATCAGATACGTGCAGTAGGCAGGTTTCAGGTTCAGTATGAAAATCTAGGATGGTGTCACTGGTATATAACTGAAACCCTGGGAAAGCATGAAATCAACTAAGGAGAAAAGGCCGTACCCCAAGGAACTCCAACATTTAAAGTTTGGTCAAAAATGGAAGAACCAACAAAGATGCCAGAGGAATAGCCAGATAAAAGGAAGAAAAGTAGAAGAGGGTGACGTCATAGAAATCAAGGGAACACTGTTTCAAGGAGGGTGTGATCTTCTAAGACAAAGACTGAAAGAATGCCACATGTAAGATTCTCTCTAGTCAGGGTCCCATCATGCCCTCACACTTCTACCTGAATTATATGGTGTAAATACACTGACAAGGTGGCTCCACTAAATCTATAGGACTGGGGCATATGGAGAAAAATGATTCTCCTCTTGAATCTAATAAAGCTTATGGAGAAGTGCCCTGGGTGTTTTTCCACAGGCATGTGACAAACTACCTTCCTTTCTTAGACAGGAGAATCAGACTTCCTACTTATGATTTATTAGGACACACATGTGCCAAACACACTGGAACGCAACAAAAAAGAATTAGATTATTTCCTAAGGGAGAAAGAAATACACTTCTCAGGGGGAAATGTCCACAGGGACACAGATTATTATGTCAGTGTTTGTCAAACAGGCACAGGACACAGATCAAAGAGCAGAAAACACTGAAAAATGGTTCTTGAGCTAAAACTCCCTAAAGTTTGTGGATTTCTGGGAGTATGAAGCCCTTTGAGTGAAGAGTTTAAGCTGTACACAAAGTTGGAGTTCACTTAGGATCAGATATCAAAGATGATCTTGCTTACTTCAAATGATTTAACTGGATACGGGCTGAAGAGAGCTTAAGCTAAAAAGGAATTAGTAATGTTGTGACTAAGATTCTGACAGATGTGAATAACAGGAAGAAGAACTCTGAGGCAATCCAGAAAGGAAAAAAATGGAAAAGAGGCTGAATAGATACAAACTGCTGATTACTTTGACTGAAGTTTATCCCAACTATGAATTCAAATAATAGATATATCATTTCAGAAAAACAAATCTCTTGTAGTGAAGAAAAACTGCACAGTGTTCAATTTCTAAGCCCGTGACATTAATAAAAGCTTTTAGAGAGAGAACAAGGGTGGGGGGAGGGAGGGAGGGGGAGAGAGGGAGAGAGGGGGGAGGGAGAGAGAGAGGCGGGGGGAGAGAGAGAGAGAGAGAGAGAGAGAGAGAGAGAGAGAGAGAGAGAGAGAGAGAGAGATTGATTCTGAGAAATTGACTGTGTGTCTGCCTGATTTGGACGAAATCACAAAGAAAACACTGGCAAGAGATCAGGCCTCCTGGAATCCATTAACTACAAAGAAGGAGAAAAATATCTAAATGTTGGTTGCAGATCAGCATGATATATTCAAAGATTTGAGCAGAACTATTTAAGGGTGAGCAGACCTAGCAATAAAATTTCATAATCAGCACTCATAAAAATAAGAACAGAAATTTGCTAGGTTAGAGAGCAACTACTACTACTACATATGTTGGATCCCATACATGGTTCTTAACCAGAAACAACGATCTTGGTGGGCCATTTATTCCTGATTTCTTTTCTCGCCTCCACTAGTTGCTATAGTCACAATTATAGTTTTTGAAGGTGTGCTCAGAATAAAGACTAATCTTCCGACCAACTAAACCACAGACTCAGAATAGAAATGAGGGCTAATCTAGGCTGGGAGATGATCACTGCGACAGTCATGTCCCACACCCATACCTCCTTTGATTGATAAATCCAATAGACAAGAGCTGTGTGGTAGAATGTATTTGACTTGAAAGTGTAGTTTGCTTTAATGAGAAGTATCAGAAAGAAATTAGAGATCAGATAGGCAAGATGCCAAGGACAGGGAAGTCAGCTAACACAGGATAGAACAGGTTAGTACTGGAGGCTTAAACAGCCTAGAACAATCATTTCTGACCTTTTAGAAAATGGAGACTGCTCATTACTAATAAGACAATAACTAACTGTCCTGTTGAAAAGTTGAAAAGCAATAATTTTTCATTCTAGAAAAATTTTAATAAACAAATATAAACAAAAAGAAGAAAAAAATGCACACAATACCACCTCCAGAGATAGCCACAATTAGCTCCTTGGTGTACATCCCATAAAATCTTTTTTCTATGCATATACAGATGTGTGTGTGTGTGTGTGTGTGTGTGTGTGTGTGTGTGTGTGTGTGTGTGTGTATGCTGTTACTGAATTTTTTTGTGTGTGTGGTACTCAGGCCTCTCACTGTTACGGCCTCTCCCGTTGTGGAGCACAGGCTCTGGACGCACAGGCCCAGCAGCCATGGCTCACGGGCCCAGCTGCTCCGCGGCATGTGGGATCTTCCCGGACTGGGGCTCGAACCCGTGTCCCCTGCATCGGCAGACGGACTCTCAACCACTGTGCCACCAGGGAAGCCCTGCTGTTACTGAATTTTAATCAGAATTTTCACTTAATGATATTTTTATGAACAACTTTCTATTAGAATAAATATTTATCCACAATACTATTTTTTCTACGTAATATTACATCATAAGGGTCTATCACAATTTATTTTACTAATTTATTGTTGAACAAGTTTGATGTTTCTAGTTTTTTGCTACTATGAAGAATACTACAGTGAATATCACTGAACACATTCTTTCTTTAAGGATCCCTTTCTAATGTCAAACATATAAAACTGGGACAACTGTATATCCACGTGCAAAAGACAGATCTTGTACCCCTACCACACACTAGATACTAAAATTAACTCTAAATGGATCTAAGAGCTAGAACTACACAGCTTTTAGAAGACAACAGAGAGGTAAAACTTCATAACCTTGGATTTGGCTATGATTTCTTAGATATAACCCCAGAAGCACAATCAACAGAAGAAAAAGAAAATGGACTTCATCAAAATTAAAAATTTTTCTGCATCCAAGAACAGTATCAAGATAGTGAAAAGGCAATCCACAGAATGGGAGGATAGTGATGCAAATCACATATCTGATTAGAGTCTAGTATCCAGATTATTTAAAACCTCCTATAATTCAACACCTAAAAAGAAAACAACCCAATGAAAATTTGGGCATAAGACCTGAATAGATGTTTCTCCAAAGAAGATATACAAATGTCCAATAAGCACATGAAAAGATGCTCAACATCACTAACCATTAGGGAAATGCAAATCAAAACATGATGAGATACCAATTCACACTCATTAGGATGGCTACTATATATTAATTTTGTATCCTAGGTATTTTATTCTTTTTGATGTGAAGGATGGCTACTATAAAAAAAAAACCCAGAAAATAATAAGTGTTGGCTAGGATGTGGAGAAATGGACTCTGGTACATTGCTGGTGGGAATGTAAAATGGTGCAGACACTGTGGAAAACAGCTTGACAGTTTCTTAATAAGTTAAACATAGCATTACCAAATCAGCAATTCTATTCCTGGACAAATACCCACAAAGAATTGAGGGCAGGTGTTCAAACAAAGACATAAATACCCATGTTCATAGTGACACTATTCAAATTCACTAGTCAAAACACGGATGCAACGCAACCGTCCATCAGTGTATGAGTGGATAAACAAAATGTGTATATCCATATATTGGGCTATTATTCAGCCATGAAAAGGAATGAAGTACTGATGCATGCTGCAACATGGATGAACCTTGAAAACATGCTAAATAAAAGAAACTGGGCACTAAAGGAAACATATTATATAATTCCCTTTAAATGAAATATCCAGAATAAGCAAATCCTTAGAAACAGAAGGCAGATTGGGGGTTTCTAGGAGCTGGAGGGAGGGGGTATTATGGAGTTATTGCTTAATGTGTAAGGGGTTTCCTTTTGGAGTGATAAAATTCTGGAACTAGACAGTGGTGATTGTTACACTATATTTTAAATGTACTTAATGTCACTGAATTATACATTTTAAAATAGTTTAAATTGTAAATTTTGTATGTTCATTTTACCACAATAAAAATTAAATAAAAATGTATTTGTGGGCTTCCCTGGTGGCGCAGTGGTTGAGAGTCCACCTGCCGATGCAGGGGACACGGGTTCGTGCCCCGGTCTGATCTCACATGCCGTGGAGCGGCTGGGCCCGTGAGCCATGGCTGCTGAGCCTGCACGTCTGGAGCCTGTGCTCCGCAACGGGAGAGGCCACAACAGTGAGAGGCCTGTGTACCACAAAAAAATAAAAAAAGTATTTGTATAATACATTTGATACATCATTAATTAAAGTCCAAAAAGAAGGCATTTCCACTAAGATCAGGAACAAGACAAGGTTGCCCACTCTCACCACTATTATTCAACATAGTTTTGGAAGTTTTAGCCACAGCAATCAGAGAAGAAAAGGAAATAAAAGGAATCCAAATCGGAAAAGAAGAAGTAAAGATGTCACTGTTTGCAGATGACACGATACTATACATAGAGAATCCTAAAGATGCTACCAGAAAACTACTAGAGCTAATCAATGAATTTGGTAAAGTAGCAGGATACAAAATTAATGCACAGAAATCTCTGGCGTTCCTATACACTAATGATGAAAAATCTGAAAGTGAAATCAAGAAAACACTCCCATTTACCATTGCAACAAAAAGAATAAAATATCTAGGAATAAACCTACCTAAGGAGATAAAAGATGTGTATGCAGAAAATTATAAGACACTGATGAAAGAAATTAAAGATGATACAAATAGATGGAGAGATATACCATGTTCTTGGATTGGAAGAATCAACATTGTGAAAATGACTCTACTACCCAAAGCAAACTACAGATTCAATGCAATCCCTATCAAACTACCACTGGCATTTTTCACAGAACTAGAACAAAAATTTTCACAATTTGTATAGAAACAGAAAAGACCCCGAATAGCCAAAGCAATCATGAGAACCAAAAACGGAGCTGGAGGAATCAGACTCCCTGACTTCAGACTATACTACAAAGCTACACTAATCAAGACAGCATGGTACTGGCACAAAAACAGAAATAAAGATCAATGGAAGAGGATAGAAAGCCCAGAGATAAACCCACTCACATATGGTCACCTTATCTTTGATAAAGGAGACAGGAACGTACAGTGAAGAAAGGATAGCCTCTTCAATAAGTGGTGCTGGGAAAACTGGACAGGTACATGTCAAAGTATGAGATTAGATCACTCCCTAACACCATACACAAAAATAAGCTCAAAATGGATTAAAGACCTAAATGTAAGGCCAGACACTATCAAACTCTTAGAGGAAAACATAGGCAGAACACTCTATGTCATAAATCACAGCAAGATCCTTTTTGACCCACCTCCTAGAGAAATGGAAATAAAACCAAAAATAAACAAGTGGGACCTAATGAAACTTCAAAGGTTTTGCACAGCAAAGGAAACCATAAACAAGACCAAAAGACAACCCTCAGAATGGGAGAAAATATTTGCAAATGAAGCAACTGACAAAGGATTAATCTCCAAAATTTACAAGCAGCTCATGCAGCTCAATAACAAAAAAACAAACAACCCAATCCAAAAATGGGCAGAAGACCTAAATAGACATTTCTCCAAAGAAGATATACAGACTGCCAACAAACACATGAAAGAATGCTCAACATCATTAATCATTAGAGAAATGCAAATCAAAACTACAATGAGATTATCATCTCACAGCAGTCAGAATGGCCATCATCAAAAAATCTACAAACAGTAAATGCTGGAGAGGGTGTGGAGAAAAGGGAGCACTCTTGCACTGCTGATGGGAATGTGAATTGGTACAGCCACTATGGAGAACAGTATGGAGGTTCCTTAAAAAACTACAAATAGAGCTACCATATGACCCAGCAATCCCACTACTGGGCATATACCCTGAGAAAACCATAATTCAAAAAGTCACGTACCAAAATGTTCATTGCAGCTCTGTTTACAATAGCCAGGAGATGGAAACAACCTAAGTGTCCATCAACAGATGAATGGATAAAGAAGATGGGGCACATATATACAATGGAATATTACTCAGCCATAAAAAGAAACGAAATTGAGCTATTTGTAATGAGGTGGATGGACCTAGAGACTGTCATACAGAGTGAAGTAAGTCAGAAAGAGAAAGACAAATACCGTATGCTAACACATATATATGCAATTTAAGAAAAAAAATGTCATGAAGAACCTAGGGGTAAGACAGGAATAAAGACACAGACCTACTAGAGAATGGACTTGAGGATATGGGGAGGGGGAAGGGTAAGCTGTGACAAAGCGAGAACGTGGCATTGACATATATACACTACCGAACGTAAAATAGATAGCTAATGGGAAGCAGCCACATAGCACAGGGAGGTCAGCTCGGTGCTTTATGACCACCTAGAGGGGTGTGGTAGGGAGGGTGGGAGGGAGACGCAAGAGGGAAGAGATATGGAAACATATGTATATGTATAACTGATACACTTTGTTATAAAGCAGAAACTAACACACCATTGTAAAGCGATTATACTCCAATAAAGAATTAAAAAAAAAAGTCCATAGTCTACATGAAAATTCACTCTTTGTGTTTTACAGTTCTATGAGTTTTTGCCAAATGTGTATCATGTATCCACCATTACAGTATCGTATAGAATAGTTTCACTGCCCTGAAACGCCCCTGTGCTTTACCTATTTATCTCCCCCTGCCCCTGAACACCTGGCAACCACTGATCTTTTTACTGTCTCTACAGTTTTGACTTTCTCCGGAATGTCATACAACTGGAAGCACAGAATATGCAGTCTTTCCACACTGTCTTCTTTCCCTTAGCAATGTGTATTTAAGGTTCCTCCAGGTCTTTTCAGGGTTTGATGGCTCTTTTCTTTTTTTGTGTGAATTCATATTTTATATTTCCCTTCAACGAATATTTACTGAGCTTCTCTATCAGTGTCACTGTGGTTTTGACTTGCATTTCCCTTATGAATAATGATGTTGAGCATATTACCACATGCTTACTGGCCATTTACATATCTCCTTTGGAGAAATTTCATTCAGGTCCTTTGTCCTTTTAAAAATTGGGTCACTGGTCTTTTTACTTTTTACAACATTGAGTTGTAATAGTTCTTTATATATTCTAGATACAAGTTTCTTATCAGATATATGGTTTGCAAATATTTTCTCCCACTCTGTGGATTGTCTTTTCACTTTCATGGTGGTTTTAGCAGTACATTTTTGGGTGCCTGTCCCTAGAACACTGAGCTACTTTGATACATGAGGTTCAAGATGAAAGCTGAGACTGCTTTTCTTTGTAAACAAATATGTCAGCGTTTACATACCCCGAAATGGTGTTTTTCACGTGCAATTTGTTGTCTTGGTAGGATTTATTTATTTATTTATTCATTCATTCATTCCAGATATAATACTACCATTGTTTACATAGTTTATTGAAAACACAAGAGCTCAGTTACATTCTAGAATAGTGTTTCTCAAACTTTAGCATGCTTCAGAATCACCTGGAGCACTTGTTATAATGCAGACTTGCCGGCCTCACCCTCACAGTTTCTGATTTAGTAGGTTTGAAGTGGAGCCCGGTAATTTGAATTTCTAACAAGTCTGCAGGTGAGGCTGACGCTGCTGGTGTGTGAGCCACATTTTGAGAACCACTGTCAGAGCAGCATTTCCCAAAATTTCTATCGGATATTAATAGCTGTTACGTGGTGGAAGGATTTTATTGTTATATAACTTTGAGAAAAGTTGGGTTAAGGAGATTTGTTTACTGCAAGCCTTCTCTGAATTTCCAATCTGTGAGTGTGCATTTTCAACCACCGAGGGTGGAAACATTGCAAACATTGTATGTTATTTCTAAACTTTTTGACTATGGGATGCTTTTTCAAAACCACTTTATTGAAGTATAATCAAAATATTTATATATTTATTTTATAACTGCACATGTTGACAGCGTACAGTTTTATATGTTTTGACATACGTACATATCCGTGAAACCATCACCACCACCACATCACCTGCTGAGGTAATGAATCCTGATTAGTCTAAGTCAATCATAATAATCTCTTTCCCTTGCCAGTGTTTGAAGTATGGACATATAACAATTTTCAGCAAAGAGATATGAGGGGATGTTTTGGTGGGGTTTTCTGGAAATAGTTTCCTCACTTTTAAAAAGATATGCACAGTAAGATATGGTCTCTGCTTCTACTAGTCATGGTTATGTCTAGATGTTATGGCTGCAACTACAGCAATCATCTTACGACTGTGAGTAGAATAAGTCTGAGGACAAAACTGACACTTTGAGGATGGCAGAGCAGAAAGATGGAATGAAGCTTGTCCTTGAATTCTTCTTTGAAGACACTGAAGACAAGACAAAACAGAACCCTGGAGCCACATGACCTTGACACTTCTTGTTATGTTATGTGAATTAAGACATTATCTTTACAGAGAAAGACAAATATGATATCGCTTATATGTGGAATCTAAAAAAGGGTACAAATGAACTTATCTACAAAACAGAAATAGAGTTACAGATGTAGAAAACAAACTTATGGTTACCAGGAGGTAAAGGGGGAGGGATAAATTGGGAGATTGTGATTGACATATACACACTACTATATGTAAAATAGATAACTAATAAGGACCTACTCTATAGCATAAGGAACTCTACTCAATACTCTGTAATGGCCTATATGGGAAAAGAATCTAAAAAAGAATATATGTATATGTATAACTGGTTCACTTTGCTGTACACCTAAAACTGACACAGCTTGGTGCCTTACGAGTTGCAGAGTGCAACTTTATGTACCTCTCCTCATTTATGTGCCATCACATCTCTGGTCTTTGATTGCTAGAACTGTGCTCCATCTTTCAATACTTGATTTTGGCCCTTCTTTGACTTTTGCGATTTAGCTTTACAGTCAACTTTCAGCTTCCATTGACCCCCTAAATGAAGCTGCTCTCACAGTTTAATAGAAGCCCCCCCTCACCCTGCCCAAGCCACTAATCCCAGTCCAGTAATTCTCAGCACCTTCTCTCATAACTGGCTCCTCTTCCTTTATTTCCCATTTGAAAGTATGATACCCCCTTCCATGCAGATGCCCAAGCTAGAAATTATCCTAGCTTCTTCCTTTTTTTCTCATCCTAACATCCTAAAAAAATGTCACTGGAGACCTACTTTTTAAAAAAATTTTTATTGGAGTATAGTTGATTTACAATGCTGTGTTATTTTCTGCTGCACTGCAATGATGTTAGACCTTTTGCCTGGAATCCACGATTCTTGAGGAATGCTACCACTCACCCAGAGACAGAAGATGAGGTGTTAGGCACTGAAGGAATCTAGTAGTGTGAGGCCAAAACTGAGTCATACAGAACAAGCTGGCTGTACTTACCAGTCAGTTGGCAGAAGAGAGATTATTGCTTAGCCTGTACTCACACATCTATCAATCAAATACCACCTTCTCCATCATCAACCTTGTACTTGGTGATATTCAAATAGGTTCCTAATTATTGTTCTTGCTGCAAATGGAGCTTTTAATGGGTTTCCAAGGCTTTGAATTAAAAGAAAAATCCAAGATAGTGTGATTTCTCCACTCACTGTACAATGGTGTCACGAGAGACCCTCTCTATCCTCTGTAACTCTTTCAATGGCTCCATCACAACTACTGCTTTGCATGGTAGGAAAGTCCCCTTCCGCATCCCGATGTAATTAAGAGTAGGAAATCCTCATATCCAAGTGAGTGCTGTGATATGTTCTAAGACATCTTCTAACTTAATCAGTGCATCCTTCGTCCCACTCAACTGTCAAACTGGACCACACTCACTACCGTGCAGGTGGACATTAAGAAAATACACCACGGGCTTATGGGCCTGATGACTGGTAGCATCCCTATCAAAGGGCTCATGCTGTTCACCTCTCACTGCCTACTCTTCCCCTTTTTTCTCAGCTTCTTGTCTTTGCAATCTCATTCTCCTTGGAATCCCATTCTGTTATTTCCTTTACCTTACTTCCAAGATATTCGTTTGTTGTTTTAAAATCAGCATTGTTGTTCCTAGAATCCCAGATAAGTATGCCACATTACAGAATGTGAGTGGTTGTCTACTGGGGGTTTTTAAGCCACAAACAATTTATCCAACAAAATGTATTGAGCACTTATTATGTGCTCAGCTCTATTCTAGGTCCCATAGATACCATGAACAGATCAGGCAAAATTGCTGCCTCATGAACTTACATTATAGTTGGGGGGAGAGGACAGACATTTAACAACCTAAATAAGTAAAATATATGTTAAATGGTGATAAAGAAAAAATACATCAGAAAATGTTTGATTGAAAGTGTGACTATCCTATTTAGATAGGACAATCAGAGAAAGCAGCATTGAAAGATTTGAATGAAGTGAGGGAGTGAGTCACATGGATATCTGTGGGCAGAATATTACAAGTAGAGAGAACAGCAAGTGAAGAGGATCTGAAGGAGGAAAAATGACTGGAGGGTTTCAGAAATAAAAGGCCAGTGTGGCTGACCTGAAGTGAGTATGGGGATGAGTGACTGGAAACGAATTCAGAGAGGAAACATAGATTTAGATCAGGTAGGGCCTTATGAGTCATTGCAACAGCTTTGGATTTTACTCTGAGAAATTTGGTGTTTGAGAAAACAAGTTATGTGATCTGACTTACATTTAACAGGATTGCTCTGGCTGCTTTGCTGAGGGTAGACGCTGCAGGAAGGTGAGCAAAAGTGGAAACAGGGAGACCAGTGAGACAATTGTAGTAATCCAGAAAAAATAATAACAGTTTGGACCAGGACAGTGGCAGTGGAAGTGGTAAGAAGTGGTTGCATTCTAGATATGTTTTGAAAGTATTGTTGACAGGACTTGCAGGTGAATAACGTGTGGGTCATGGGGAAAGGAGAAGAATAAGGTTGACAGATTTTTAGTTTGGACAATTAGAAAGATGGAGTTGCTCTTTACTAAGATAAGGAAAAAATGTGGGAAGAACAGGTTTGAGGGGCAATGACAGGAATTTGATTTCGGGTCTGTTAATGGTGTGAAGCCTATCAGACATCCAAATAGAGATGGTCGGTAAACAGTTGTATGTGTGAGTCTAGCATTCAGGGGAGAAGTCCAATTATATGTATTTGGAAGTCATCAGCATACAGATACTATTTAAATAATGGATGAGATTACCAAAGACTGCCTCAGGGTTCGTAAGGTTGGAACTGAGAATTGAACGTTGGATTTATCAACGTACAGGCCATTGGTGATCCTGAAAGAACTGTTTTTGTGGAACAATCATGTCAAAAGCCTGACTGCGATGGGCTCAACAGAGAATGGCAGTATGGACAGTTTTTAATTTTGAGGTGTTTTGCTATAAAGTAGAGAATAAAAATGAGGGGAGGAGTTGCTAGAGGGAGATATGGAATAAAGACTTTTTTCCACATGAGAGAAATAACAGTATTTCTTAAATGTGTATGGCAACGATTCAATAGAAAGTAGAAAATGGGTGATGTAAGAGAGAGGGGGATGAATTGCAGGGGTGATGTCCTCCAGTAGGTGAGTGGGGATGGGATCTAGTGGACAAGTGGAAGGGTTGGCGTTAGATAAGAATATGGGCAAACAGGCACAGTTCCACAGCATGTAGTTGGGTCTATGAGGTGGTAGGAATTGTGGGAGTTCTTTTCTATTTTACATTTTCTTTCAGGTGAGGGTAACAATGGGAGGAGGAAATGTTCAAAGTTTGAGGAGAGTAGAAACATGAAATGGTAATTTATGAGAGTGGGAGAATGAATGGACTAGGAAAATGTAGTATGATTCTTGAACAGCATTAAGGGTCTATTTGAAGTGGGTGTCTTTTTCCTCCATCTACATTCAGCAGCAGGGATGCAGATGTGGAATGGATAGAAAGTTAGATTTAACTGGAGTTGGGACTTTTCCAAGTGTGTAAGATGAAACAAGGGGTAGTTGAGCTTGAATGTGAGAGCGTGATTATAATGACTGGCCACTGTGATGGATAATTTGGGAAGTGGGACTATGAGCAGTTGATGGAATGTGAAGGTTGAAAGGCTGCCTCTGACTTGGGGTAGACAACAAATTTGACAGAGCATGGTACACTTACTGCCTGAGACCCATATTATTAATAAAAATTATATTATTACAGACAAATGGATGAATTCCCACAGTGACTACTTTGCCTATAACGACACTTACTTGAAAATATAAGTTCTGGCATGTGTGTTGAAAAAAAAAATCTAGTCACATTACTAAAGTAGTGTACTAGTCTCACCTCATTTATTCATTACTTTACCTCTGAAGGGCTTTAGCTGCTGAACAAGAATCTGTCAAACACTAAACATGCCTCAGAGGCTGTAAGTCCTAGAAGAATGAGGGTTTGAGTGAAAGCAGATGAAAGTCTAGAGATAGTAGGAAAGGGGATGAAGAGAAAGGTGGACTAGAAAGGAAGCAGCAGTCCTCGAAGATAAAAATGCCATTGGCAAATCAAACTAGGCAAGAAATAATACATTAAAAAAACTAAGAGGATGAACAAGAATAATAAGGGGGCAGTGCAGAAAGAAGCATGAAAGATACGGCAAGTATGGTAAAAGGATACAACAATATTACTGAGATTCTTCAGTGATGCTTCTGATAAAGTTGAATTTTCTTATAAATAAGGAATTTGAAAAGGATATTTATTAATGCTTAGTACGTGCCAAGCATTTTACACGCATTTATTTATATTACACTCTTGAGGTCTAAAAGATAGATACCATTATTATCCCCATTTAACAGATGAAGAAACAGAGGAATAGAGATGTTAAATCACTTACCAGAGCCCCACAGCTCATCTCTCTGATTTCAAAGCCAGCACCCCTTCCATCTTATCAAAACCATCGCCAGGTGATTGAGACACTTTATATAAAAGTGTCCTTTTAAAAAAATTCTTTGAATCCATATTTATTTTTAATTTGCACAATAACTTATAATTACCAAATAGAACAGTATGTTTGCAATTGTGTCCATAAAGATAAGTACACTAACTGAAAGCCACAAAACAACTGAAGAGATTGATGGGAAATCCAAACACAAGTGAAAATGTTCCTCTGAGTTCACGCATTTTAGTGAGCATCAAACTCCACTAATTACTTCTATTTGTGTATATTATTCGTTATCTATGTTAATTAATTTCATCTGGATGGATCCTTTAATTTTATTTCATTTTCTATGTGGCCTTCTCCATAGATTTTAACATATCATTCATTGGCTGCTGCTCTGGGATTGGATATCTACTAGTCAGCATGCAGGACCTCCCACTCTCTTCTCCCACATCATACCCTTCAATTTATTTTTCCAGATTGTAAAAGTTTACTGAATGGTCAAAAAGCCAGCCATTTGATTATACTTGCTACTACATTATGCCATGTGAATGATATTTTAAAATAAAAAATGAATGATATCTGAAACATTATTAGAAAAGTAAATAGTCAATTTAAGGCATTTTAGATGAAAACTAATTTCAAAAATCTATGCAAAAGTAACATTGTTTTAAATGTAGCAAGTCTACCTTCCACAGATTTTAGCCAAAACTTTCCTTTCCTCCTTATAGAAGGGGAATTAGGTCTTAAAGATGTAGGAGACAAATCAAGTGTAAAGACTTTTATTCTTTCATTTTTTATGACAAGTTATTTTGTGATATACAGATTAAATGGAATTAGTATTTCCCTGGTCAGAGTGCTACAAGTCAGGTCATCCTGATACAAGTCTTAACCATAGGAATCAGAGCATAAATGTATTTTGTCTGAGGCAAGTTCAAGAACAGAAGAAAAGATGATGAAAAGCCATTGAGATCTATTACTTCACCACTATGTGGCATGTCGACATGTTTCAATCCCAGACAAAGGTCTGTGGATGCCCTTCTCTGGCATCTCTTGACTGGTTTCACAACAGAAAGTGGGGCATGACACGCAGCCTAATGATTTTCCCTGTTGCAAACCATGCAAGGAAAAGCACTAGGTCACTTAAACATTTAAGCCAAGCAATAAACTATTCACTAATAAGTTAGAAAGGTCAAAGCAAGCTTCTTCAAAGCAATTCACTGGAAAAATAAAGACCCCAATGTTCCTAACTTTAGGAATGAAAAAATAACCCCCCATATCATTTACAACTTATCAATTATAAACATCTACATATTCATTTAGAATTACAAATACACAGAACAAGAAGATCAATTTTACTGTATCATCTCATCATTCTTTGGATAAATGCTAAGGATTTGTTGGCCCTTTTCCACATTAGGGTACTTAGTATTCAAAATAACCAAGAAAGTAATGTAGAAAAGGGCCCATACACAGAATGCCACCAGGATGGGGATATAAATCCTTCTTCGACCTCCTCAAATACGGAATATAAAGACCTCACACAGGTGAGAAAAGTTTAAAAATTGGAAGCCTTATGCCTTAGTTCGAGCTGCCATAACAAAGTGCCATAGACTTGGTGGCTTAAACAACAGAAAATTTTTTCTCATTGTTCTGGAGGCTGGGAAGTCTACCATCAAGATACTGGCAAGGAAGCTTTTGTTCTGAGGCCTCTCCTCTTGGTCTGTAGGTGGCTACCCTCTCACTGTGTGCTCACATGACCTCTTTCTGTAAGAGTGGTATGGTGGAGGGGAGAGCAAGTTCTCTGGTGTCTCTTCTTATAAGGGCACTAATCCCATCAGACCAGGGCCCTACCTTCATGACCTCATCTAACCCTAATTACCTCCTAAAAGCCCCATCTCTAAATACCATTACAGTGGGGGTTAGGGCTTCAACATATGAATTTTTAAGGGACACAAATATTCGGTCCAGAATACTTTACAAACAGATATGACATGGCTTTCAATGCCAGTGTTCATGAAACTATTTGTTTTCTCCTGGGTACTAGGTGTGTAAATCAGATGTGCTGTCATAGGAGAGGTGATGGGGCCTTGGTTACGGCTTCATTGTTTACTCAGCTAAGCTTCCCATTAGTTTGGTGTATTAGTCAAGGTTCTCCAGAGAAAAAGAACCAATAGGATATATATAGATATACAGAATGAGATTTATTATGAGGAATTGGCTCACATGATTATGGAGACTGAGAAGTCCCACAGTCTGCTGTCTGCAAGCCAGAGACCCAGGAAAGCCAGTGGTGTAATTCAGTCTGAGTCTGAAGGCTTGAGAATCAGGTGAGCTGACGGTGTAATTATTAGTCTGAGAGCAGAAGACCCATATTTCAGCTTATGCAATCAGACAGAGATGGGGCAAATTCTTCTTTCCTATGTCTTTTGTTTTATTTAGGCCCTCAACAGATTGGATGATGCCCACCCATGTTAGGGAGGGCAATCTGCTTTACTCATTCTATCAGTTCAAAGGCTAATCTCACCTGGAAACACCCTCACAGACACACCCAGAAACAATGTTTAACCAGAAATCTGGGTACCCGGCAACCCCATCAAGTTGACACATAAAATTAACCATCACGTTTGGTTATTAGAGATAAGGTGAGGAAAATATTTGTCTATTGGTTGTTGACAGCTGGCATTGTATCTTATTGGTCAGTGTCCACGCTGTACAACTTGTTAAATATTTTGAGTATCACTACTGGTTATACATATTTTCTTATTAAATAAAATATATTCTTCATTAAAGCATATAACTAAATCAAGGCATAAAGAAATAGAAAGATTTAAAAATAATTAGCCACTGTTCTCATTAATCTTTAAATATTATTTTCTGACATTTTTAAAATCTTTATTGGGGTATAATTGCTTTACAATGGTGTGTTAATTTCTGCTTTATAACAAAGTGAATCAGTTATACATATACATATGTTCCCATATCTCTTCCCTCTTGCGTCTCCCTCCCTCCCACCCTCCCTATCCCACCCCTCTAGGTGGTCACAAAGCACCGAGCTGATCTCCCTGTGCTATGTGGCTGCTTCCCACTAGCTATCTACCTTACGTTTGGTAGTGTATATATGTCCATGCCTCTCTCTCGCTTTGTCACAGCTCACCCTTCCCCCTCCCCATATCCTCAAGTCCGTTCTCCAGTAGGTCTGCGTCTTTATTCCTGTCTTACCCCTAGGTTCTTCATGACATTTTTTTTTCTTAAATTCCATATATATGTGTTACCATACGGTATTTGTCTTTCTCTTTCTGACTTACTTCACTCTGTATGACAGACTCTAGGTCTATCCACCTCATTACAAATAGCTCAATTTCGTTTCTTTTTATGGCTGAGTAATATTTTCTGACTTTTGATGTAACTCAAACTTTAAAAGAACGAAGTGACCGTGAATATTGAAAGTTAGAGTTCGAGTTCCTATGATTTGAGTAAAACTTAAATTTTTTTATTGAGATGAAATTCACATAACATTAACCATTTTAAAGTGAACAGTTCAGAGGTTCACAATATGCTACACCCATTATCATTATCTAGTTCCAAAAGTTTTTCATCACCCCAAAAGGAAACCCCATACCCATGAAGCACTTGCTCCCAAATTCCCCTCCCCCAGCCCCTGGTTTCTGTCCATATGGATTTGCCTATTCTAGATATTTCATATAAACGGAATCATACAATATGTGACCTTTTGTGTCTGGCTTCTTTTACTAAACAATATTTTCAAGGTTCATCCAGGTTGTAGTATGTATCAGTACTTCATTCCTTTCTTAATGTCTGAATAATATTTCATTGTATGTATATATCATAATTTGTTTATTCATTTATTGATAAATACTTGAGCTGTTTTCACCTTTCGGCTATTTAGTTAGACTTCTAACAGTTCCATCCAGAGTCAGACCCCAGTGTTATCTCCCCACCTTCCACATTATAAACTTAACTACCCTAGAAGGATTTTGACTGCTTTATGTATCTTGTGGCACTTGGCTCTGTTTCCTGGACTGTTCAGTCTTTCCCTACTTGAAAGCTTAAGGAAGAATCTGTCTCATTCACCCAGCCTCCACAATAGAAAAAATGATCAGTTCCTGCAACACCAACTGCTCCTTCACTTCCTTCACCTCCCTGCTGACCAGTTCTTTCCTAAACAGAGTGCCTTTCAATCTCTTCTCTTGCTTTCCTGCTCTTCCCCATCTGTAATTGGCCATCCATGCACTGGCTCTTCTGTGAGTGATCTGACACATGTAAGAGTATTTCTTTTCTGATCTAGACCATCCTCTAAAAATAGTTTGATATTATAAAACTCAGCTACACCTAAGCATAACTTTAAAAAACACATTGAAACAGAATTAAACATGAACCATGTTCCAGCTTTCCCTTCCTCTACTCCCCATCCCTGCTCCATTACCATTGACCAGTCTTGCAGATACAGCTAAATTGATTTTGGCTGGGTGGCAAAAGACTGTA
Organism: Tursiops truncatus; assembly: GCF_011762595.2. Lineage (NCBI taxonomy): Eukaryota > Metazoa > Chordata > Mammalia > Artiodactyla > Delphinidae > Tursiops > Tursiops truncatus. Next base: position 31,618,895 of record NC_047055.1, read on the forward strand.
TCTTAGTTAAATAAACCAATTCCTACAGATGTTATTCCTCTGACATAACAGAATGCCTCGATCCAGATAAGCTATTCATTTCTCCTTAAGAAGAGCCATGAGGATTGAGTACATGGTGAGAAATACAGGTCAGTGAAATCAGATTGCCCCAAGGTGCTCCTCAAATCACACTATGTCAGCACCTGGCTTCTCTGGATCTCAGAAGGCCTGTACCGGTAGCCAGTATAAGAGCTGTATCTATCACACGTCTGCTCAAAGCAAACTTATTTTCGGATGTTCCTCAGCCTTGAATTGCACTAAAGAAATACTGCTGTATTTCTTAGAGTGCTGGTTTACCCAATAGACAGTCTGAGCACAAGCTTACAAACCTGGGACACAAAGGTTTTTCGGGGTGGGAGAATTTGGTCTTTATTACTCTATACAAAACATGAAGATATGGGGCTTCCCTGGTGGCACAGTGGTTGAGAGTCCGCCTGCCGATGCAGGGGACACGGGTTCGTGCCCCGGCGCGGGAAGATCCCACGTGCCGCGGAGCGGCTGGGCCCGTGAGCCATGGCCACTGGGCCTGTGCGTCCGTAGCCTGTGCTCCGCAATGGGAGAGGCCACAACAGTGAGAGGCCCACGTACCACAAAAACAAAACAAAACAAAAAAACAACATGAAGAGAGTCATTATGGGAAAAATAGAATGTCTTAAGAGTGCTGTATACTTAGTTAACAGTACATAATTCATTATTTTTCAAGTTATCATGTAGTAAAATTGACTTTAATATACAGTTCTATGAATTGTAGTATGTCTTTTAAATTTTAAATTATATATAAAGTGGAGGCACTGTAATCTTTTCAGGGCTAAATGCCTCTAAAGGGCTTAATCCAGCCCTGTACTCCAGAAATTTACAGGTTAAAATAAGTATGGAAGTTGGAGAACACTCAAAATACCTCTCTACCATCCTTCACTTTACGTTAAAAAAAAGTTAGAAATTGAGCATTGAACTGTGAGCCTCCTTTTTCCTTCTTGTGTCACAAGGTAACTTATGGTAATAAGCCCATTACATGATCAATGAAAAAAGAAATAATTTCTACAGTTTTCAAAGATAACTGGCTCTGAAATGTGGAAGATTTCCTATTTGTCTTTAATCTGAGAAAACTTTTTTAAAATGGTAGAGGTGAAAAAACATAGTTTGGTGATGCAGTGATATCTTAAGATATATCTTACTTGAAACCTTGTATCTTAAGTACTTATCACCTTATTTTTCGATTTCTATTTTAGTGCAGCAGTTTGCACGTAGGGCTAAATTGATCTTGTTTTTCAATGTTATTTTGACTTAGCACTTGAAATTAATGTTTACCAGCCTACTGCATTCCACATACCCTATAGCAAGTCTGTATTGAACACAGAATATTTATCCCAAGGTGGAATTTGAATTTGTGACTTCTACTTTGGAAAACTACATTATATTCAATTTCATAAATATCTACAAAGTATCTGTTATGTACAAGACATTGTTAGGCACTGAGACAGAGGTAAAGAGGAATAAGATGATATGTTCCTAAGCATATTGTATTTTATCATGTATCCCATTTATTATATTTGTTAGTTTATGTTTTGTTTTGTTTTGTTTGTGGTACGCGGGCCTCTCACTGCTGTGGCCTCTCCCGTTGCGGAGCACAGGCTACGGACATGCAGGCTCAGTGGCCATGGCTCACGGGCCCAGCCGCTCCATGGCATGTGGGATCTTCCCGGATCTGGGCACGAACCCGTGTCCCCTGCATCGGCAGGCGGACTCTCAACCACTGCGCCACCAGGGATGCCCAGTTCATGTGTTTTTTTCACCCCTTATGGCAGGAAATGTACCTTATTTGACTTTGTATACAAGTGTTAAAATTATTTGTTGAACTATGGTTTTGGTTAACCCAGATTTAGATAGAACTATGTCGCTCTGATCTGTAATACTGGAGATAGACCCTCGTGGAACTTGACTATGAGTCCAAGACTCTCAGTGGCTAGATCTGGCATCAAAAATCCCTACTACCATATTTCTACTACAAGTTTTACCAATGAAATCTTCTGATCAGATCTTTAGATTTGTTTGCTTATTTTCTTTTCCTTTTTGATATAAGGTTTCCTTTCCTTTTGTACTTGAGTGAATGAATGGACTTATAGTTGACTAGAACAAGTATGTTACATACATTTAAAAAAAACCCCAAACTATAGTACAAGGTAGGGGACAGCAGAAACACAGGTATTAAGGCAGAAAAACACAGGGAATAACCACCAAAGGGGAGTAGTCCAATTTGACCGGAGTAGAATATGGGATGCCAGAAGGGAGTAATGTAAGATAATGCAGGAAATATTTGTTCACTTAGGTACACACACAGTGGAGCTAATAATGGTGTTACTGTCAATACTTGGCTGAGCTCTTGAGCCTTATTGATACAGATAAAGTCTTTGTTCCATGGCCCTAGATCGCATCCAGAATCTGCCAACTTTCTCTCCAAGGTGTTCCAGAGTAAGTGCATGGATTAATTCAGTTCATCACACCTACTCCATAAACAATAGGGAGTACCACTTAAAATGGTCCTACTGATTAAGGGACACAAACTGCTTCAAGTGCAAGAGTACGCAGTTATATAGTACTAAGTGAGGATAATAAATTGAGGCTTGAGTCTGTTTAAATAACCAATAATCTCTGTGAGTCTAATTTTCCAAAAGAGTAATTATGTCTTCTCTTTCTGGGATTCTTCTGAACAAAAGAAATTTAAACCTCTCTCCAGCCTTGCCAAAATAAGGGTGTTTGGATATTCTGACACCAATAATAGGCATTATACCAACCTTATGTCTTGTTACTAAAGAGGAACCAAGCTTAAGTGATTGCATGTAGGATGAAACTGAAACACAAGTGAGTTAAATTGTGGAATGGCAAAAGTCACTTAGGGAATCAACTTTTCCAGACATCTTTAAAATTTGATTGTCATATGTTCAACTGTTTGAGATATTTTATGTCTAGCACAGTCTGGAAGCAAAATTTCTATACAAGCTGATTGCATTTGAGTATCTAGTTTAATTCATTTATACATTGAGTAAATATCAGCTGAGTACCCACTATATGGCAGTCCCTCTTCTAAGCTTCAGGGGTAAGGAGTGAATAAAACCAAGTCCCTGCCCTCATGGAGCTTGCAATCTGGTGAAGGATAGATAATAAATTAATCAATAAATAGGTATTCTATCATCACACAATGATAATTATTGGCAGGAAAGTTAAAGCAGGATGAGGTGATATAGAGTAAATGGGGGTAGATTTTATATCAGGGGCAGCCACTCTTAGGTGGTGATGTTTGAATAAAGACAATTAATATAGTGAGGGAGTAAACTATGGGAAAGTCTAGGGGATGAGCATTCCAAGCCACAAGGGCAGCAAATCTGAAGGTTCTAAGGTGAGAATGAGTTTGGCATGTTCTAGAAGCAGCAAGGAGAATGTGGCTGGAGTAGGGTGTTCAAAGCAGTGAGACCTGAGGTCAGAGAGGTGGACAGAATAAAAAAACATGTAGGGCCATATTGGCCCATGATTAGGATTTCAGATTTGATTCTAAAAGTGATTGGAAGCCATTGAAAATGTTGAACAGCAGGTTAGCATGATCTGATTTACAATTTAAAAGTCCTCTGCTTGCTTGTGTCTGTGTATAAGCTAAAATTGCCCTGATTCCTGATGAGTAGACATGGGCTCCTAAAAAGACCAAATCTTTTTATTCGGGGCAAAGTGAAATTTACCTTAAGTGCAGACCCCACGAAAACGCTGTAGTATTCCAGTTCTCTGGCTTTAGTATGTCAGTTTTCATGTCTTCCTCTCTGGTGGACATGGTCCAAGGCCCCTCATCAGTGACTGGCTGAAAGTAGCCTACTCAGCTTTAAGGACACCAGACCATTTTGGAACTCAGTTGTCCTTGTCCCTAAGCCTGTGGGTAGGATAGATGTGTTACTATATCACTGTTAACCTAGTGGCATTTCATTACTTGGGCTCTCCAAAATAATTACTGGCCCAATAGTGAGGCTCCTGGTGTGCTGAGACTTGTCCTATTGCCCTGCTCTGACACCTCCGTGTCAAAGCATATTTGCAAATAACCCCCCAGGGAATACGGTAAAAGCCTCATTTTCTTCCAAAAGGATCAGCACATACCTGGATATGCTTATAACACAATTCAGAACTTAGAGTCCTCTAATCACCATATTATTCTAGGAATAGCTTTCATTCTTTTTTTTTTTTCCTCACACAGAGAAAAACTGAGAAGTGAAGTTCTTTACTACCAAATGGCAGAACCAGGTATAGAACTGAGTAAGAGCTATCTGTGAAATGTATGAAACTACATCATTATACGTTGCTCTGTTGCTAAAGATACACTAATTTGCCATTTAAAATTTCCCTCTCCTCAGTGGCCATACTATAAACCTTGTTGGCATTTATTTTGATTCCGTTTTTAAAAAGAAGCTTCCCCCTACCGCGTTTATTTGAAAATATATTTCAAGCCTGCAACTTATTGGGAAAAATACGGAGAGTGCTTTATTTTTGTTGTAGGCATAATAAAACTAAATAACCAAGACTAACATTAGTTTGAACTTTATCTTGGAATATGTCCATGAAGAACAAAGAAAGCCAGACTAATCTTTTTGACTTTCTCTCCTCCAGATTCTTATATCAAAGACCCTTTGACACATGTAAGTTATAGCTTTTGAATTACTTATTGTAGCATGACTCCATCTTGAGGTTTTGCATACTCAGAACGGAGATTTTGCCCCGATTCCTGTCTTCTGTCTGTTTTTTCAGCCACTATTTTACTGCATTCGGATTCCTTATCTTTCAAACCACATTATTTGGGAGGATGAGCTATGGGTTGAATCAGACTGTCAATTCTGATTTGGGAGGAAGTTTTATGAAACTCAGCAGTGCTGGAGCTCATTGCTCGGTATTCCAAGAAATATCATTGCTATGATTCTCGAAGTTTTCGAAACCTTACAAAGAATGTGGGACGGCTAATGTGTTTCAGCCATATTATTTCAGAGCAAATCTCCTAAGGGATTGGTAGACTCCTGCAAAGCTGACTTTGGCTGTACTAAGGTTTATTTAAGTAAAATAATGAAATAAAGGCAGCTAACTTCAGATTAGCCTCCACATGCCTTTGTTGTAATGCAAAGTCTACAATCACCCCAAATTCAAAATTTGGCAAACTTTCCAACATAGGGTGCCACATTGCTGACTTCTATTGTTTTGGAAAGGGAATAAGCATGGGCAAGTAAACAAGGAAGACTCTTCCTCTGCTCAGAAATTTTCTTCCAGGCAATCAACAAATGGAGTTAATATGGCCATCTTTTTAAAAGAAAATATCCCATGGATAAGGTTAAATATATTGTCTTTGATTTTAGGTGGCCAGTGAGGGATTGGCACACTCTTTCTGTAAAGGTCCAGATAGTAAGTATTTTAGTCTTTGTGGGCCATGTGGTCTCTGTCACAACTCCTCAACTCTTGCTTGTTGTAGTGTGAAAGCAGCCATAGCAACACATAGCTGAATGGGGATGGCTATGTTTCAATAAAACTTTACTTACAAAAACACAGCAGCCCAGGGACTTCCCTGGTGGCGCAGTGGATGAGAATCCGCCTGCCAGTGCAGGGGACAGGGGTTCGATCCCTGGTCCGGGAAGATCCCACATGTTGCGGAGCAGCTAAGCCTGTGCACCACAGCTAGTGAGCCTGCGCTCTAGAGCCCACACACCACAACTACTGAAGCCTGTGTGCCTAGAGCCTGTGCTCCACAAGAGAAGCCACCGCAGTGAGAAGCCCGCGCACCGCAATGAAGAGTAGCCCCCGCTCGCCACAATTAGAGAAAGCCCGCGCTCAGCAATGAAGACCCAGTGCAGCCCAAACTAAATAAAATTAAATCTTTAAAAGCAACAACAGCAAAACAAACAAAAAGCCCCCACGGCAGCCCAAATTTGACCCATGTGCCATAGTGTGCCGACCCCTAGGTTATAACAATTATAGTAGCATGTAGGTTTCTTTGCAGAATTATTTCAACACAAAGGACATCATGAAATTTTTGGGCAACTGAGAGAATGCCTTGAGTTGGGTGGCTACTTTCTAATTTGGCCGTCTAGCCTAGTGTCTTCATTCTACTAAGAGTCACCTCATCTGCTGCCTTTGGACTTGAGCTGATGTTTTATTCTGGCTAAAAGTGTAGAAACCGCTGATATTTTACATTAATCTCCTCATAATTCCCTTAGAAATAGCAACATCTGGCATTTTTAAACAGCAATAGAATTTCTGGCTGTCTCACTTATAGCAAATTTCATAAAGCAACTAGTGACTTTAAAAATGATTTTTATAGGAGAAGTTTAAAGTAGAATAAGTAGAATTTATTTCAATGTATCTATCTTACTCTAGCTATAATTTTGCATTTGGCCAAACATCACTTTACATTGTTTTGCTCTGTTCAAAGCCTTTCAGAACTCATCTAAATAGTTTTGTGCACGTATTAAGGCATGCATGTGTTTATTACTTTATATCATAATAACCATGTATAACTTATTCTGCATTTCCATTGTAACCTAGAGAGTGAATACCCTTCAATGAACACTTTCACATGTTTTCTCATTTAATATAATTTAATTATTTTTACAGATGAATCATGGGGAAGATAAAGTTACTTGCCCAAGGTCACCCAACTAGTTAAGATTGCAGCCATGCTTCACAAACAGGTCTGTCCAACTGCAGAGGCTCTGCTTTTTCCACTACATCACAATGCCTACAGGAAGCTACTTGCAATTCTTGGCAGGCTTTGTCTTTTTTTTTTTAAACCTGAGCTGTTTTCAAGTAAATCATAGAAGAAATGAGTAGCATAGTATTCTTTTCATTTATTTTGGAAGTACATATTTTCAAAAGGAGATATGGTAGATGGTTTTGTTTAAACAACCATGGTTCTATGACTTGAATATTTCCAAATAAGGGTGACTTCCAAAAATTATTTGCTTTCTTGGCAGTCTCCATACATTCTTTGTCAATGCAACTACATTTCCCATCTTCCTTGTTTAGCAAAAAAATCATATGTTAATAACATTTTTGAAAGGTGTGGCTTGGTGATATTCTTTTCAGATTTGAAATAACTAGACTTCCTGGCATCATAACTTCAAATTGTGGTGGAACCATCTGATAATAAGTTGAACATTCTGAAACTGACTTTTGTTTGGGTATAGCTTTGTGTCACTCTGAATGTTGATATGAGTTAGGGGTAAAAGCTAATGCCAAAATCTTAAGATACAGATATGCAAGCCTTTTTATAAGTATGAGATAAATTCCCTTCTGTCAGAATGTGTCTTTTTTTTTTCTTGGCCAGAGCAGAAAACATCAAAGTGAATCCTTGCATTATAAAAAAGTTTGGTTAGGAGAATTGACCCTTAAAGTTCTTCCAGCATGTATGACTCTCAGACCTCAATCACTGTTGTGCAAAAATATAATGATTTTTTAATAACATCTATATTTCAGACATTGAGCCCCAAGGGCTCAGTGGTGGGGGACTGGTGGGAAAAAAACTAACCTCAGTCACTTCTTAGGGTCTTCTCCCCAAGACTGTCAACATCATACTGTCAGCATCTTATGTGGTGCCCGGGTGTTGGGGGGAATTGGAGTGAGTAGCAGTGATGAGAGGACAAGCACACAGTTATTAGTTATTAATCAGAGGTCTATATAGATTAGTGCTGAGGTGTTCCCTTTCCTGGCCTATGTAGTCCGTTCAAATCAGAGGTCCTTGGCTGCTGTCCCACTGTTCTTGGGGCTCAGGAATCTTTGCCAACTCTGCATACAGACCTGCCTGCCAAGAAACACCTCACAGCCATTGCTTTCTAGGGTCTTAATGCTTCCCTGCTAGAACTGCTGTGAAATGAAGTAAAAGATCCTTGATTCTATTCAAGAGTCTTATATTTTGTTTCCACTCTTCTCCCCCAGCTTGGAAGAATCCATTTCTAGTGTGAGGAAAAGCCTTCTCCCTTTCTATATTTTGAGGGTCCTCTCTGCCTGTGGAATTCCTTCCTCTATGAGCTTAAAGCTTTTTGAATGACTAAACTCGCAAGCCCCTTCTGTCTTTTTTGCTGAGGTGCTCTAACTCTTTCCTGCAAGGCCAGGAGAACAGAGCCCGGTACCCACTTGGACGGAGGGAAAAGAAAGTGGAGAATATACTGAGAAAAACATTACTTAAAACATTAAAACATTACTTAAATCCATTACAACCAATAAATTGCTTTTCTGTGAAGTTGTCTCAGTACCTAATGAACTCTGATTTGGAATCCAGAAAGAACTGTGATATGTTGACTTAAATTTAAAAAAATCTGCGTAACCCTGTAAAAGCAAGTCCTTAAAAGCCTCACAATGAAAAGTGGGGTCATGGCGCTGAAGAAAAGAATGCTCTTGTGAGAGTTTCAACTTCTCATTCTCACCAGAGAACAGCTTCATGGAAGCCTCCTTTGCCTGCCAACCTCAGCAGCTGGGTTGTTCTCTCTCTTTTGGCTCTCCTCAAGCTCTCCCTTCCTGTGGATCCCTGCTGACAGTTCTGCAGCTCTAGGGAGCTACCAGCTCTCCTGAGCTAGCTGTTTGGTTGCGACCTGCAGCGCCAGGGGCCATGTCAACAGAGAGCCACAGAATCACTCATTTTCAGATGGATTTGGTTTTTTCTAATTATCATTGATACTGATTACAAAGCAGTTGACTGGACCACAACAAAGTAAATCATTTTCAGACATAAGACCAGCAAAATGGCCAGACCTGTTGTACTGAAAAGAATGTGGCTCAGAAACGGAGACGTGGGGAAGTTAAAGGGCTTGTCTATGTTCATACAGCAGCAAGTTCGTGAATGGAAGAATGCGATCAAAAGCCACTTCTGTGGACTATGTTAAGTGCAGAGTTGTGACAACATTCAAATACACTGTGAAAGACTCAACAGCTGTTTAACTCTAATAAAACAGTAGCACTGATTGATAATACAGTGTCATATCATAATTGTCAGCATGGTCCTGACTGCCTTAGTTCCACCACATATAAACTGTGAAACCTGGGCCATGTCATTTTTCTTCTCTGTGTCTCAGTTTCCTCATCTATACAATAGGGATAATAATAGTACCTACCTCATGGGGTTGTTAGGAAGCTTGAATGAATTAATATATGTAAAGCACTTGGGATAGTGCTTAGCTCATAGTAGGTATTATATATTGGTTGTCACTATGAAATAACCATTACTTTGGGGAAATATCCCAGTGATATTTTCAGAGAAGATAAATGTGTATGTGAAGATTAAAGGACATCAAAACAAAGCCTGGTGGGACTTCCCTGGTGGTGCAGTGGTTGAGAATCTGCCTGCCAATGCAGGGGACATGGGTTCGATCCCTGGTCCGGGAAGATCCAACATGCTGTGGAGCAACTAAGTCCGTGCGTCACAACTACTTAGCCTGTGCTCTAGAGCCCATGAACCACAACTACTGAGCCCGTGTGCCACAACTACTGAAGCCCACACACCTAGAGCCCGTGCCCTGCAGCAAGAGAAGCCACCACAGTGAGAAGTGCATGCACCACAATGATGAGAAGCCCACGCACCACAACGAACAGTTGCCCCCTCTCGCTGCAACTAGAGACAGCCCGTGCACAGCAATGAAGATCCAACACAGCCAAAAATAAGTTAATTAATTAATTAAAACAAAAGAAAACAAAAACAAAGCCTGGTGGTTGCCAGAGGGGAGGGAGTTTGGGGGAGGAAAGAAAAGGGTGAGGGAGATTAAGAGGTACAGACTTCCAGTTGCAAAATAAATGTGTCACAGGTATGAAACGTACAGTGTGGGGAATATAGTCAATAATTATGGAATACCTTTGGATGGTGACATATTATAACTAGACTTATCCTGGTTATCAGTTTGAAATGTATAGAAATATTGAATCACTATGTTGAGTAACAGGAACTGACAGTGTTAATTATACTCCAAAAACATACAAACAAATCCATAGAAAAAGAGATCAGATTTGTGGTTACCAGAGGCAGGGTGTGGAGGGAGGGGGAATTGGATGAAGCAAAAGGTACAAACTCCCAGTTATAAGTAAGTACGAGGGATGTAATGTACAGCATGATAAAGATAATTAACATGGCTTTCTGTTATTCATGAAAGTTGCTAAGAGATTAAATCCTAAGAGTTCTCATCACAAGGAAAAATTTTTCTCTATTTTTAAAATTTTGTATCTATGAGATGATGGATGTTTACTAAACTTATTATGATAATCATTTCATGATGTATGTAAGTCACCTCATGGTCACAAGGTGGCTGCTCCACATCCATCCTCACAAGCATGCTCCAGGCCAGAAAAAGAAAAAGGGAATAGCAAAGGGAACCTCCTACTGCCTATTTCAAGCAAGCAAAATGTTGCCAGAACCTCCAGTAAACTTTTCCTTACATCTCATTCATCCAGACTGTCACATGGATACACTTAACTTTAAGCAACACTGGGAAACATTGGTTTTCAGCTGGAAACGCTGCTATATTGGACAGGATTGGATTTCTTTAATAAGGAAGATGGGGAAAGTGCATATTTAACCACCAGCAGGATGTGTTATATCTATCCTAATATAGCAAAATATAGTAAAAAACAAAAACAAAATAAAAACATTATAAAAGGTTGAAAAACGAAATACATCTAACTGTACTGACATATAGGGACTTCGCTGGTGTAAAGATGCCTAACACGCTGAAGAATGCAAGATAACATTTTATGCATAAAAAGCTACTGTTGGGGTGGTTCTGGGGAAAAAAAATGTTTCAACTAAAAACACTGAACTTTTAGCATTTCTGCCAAACTAGTTTTTTTTCTTTTCTTTTTTGCCTTTTGTAAGGCAACAAAGTAAAACAAGCAGCTTCTGCTACCAAGACTGGACATTCTCCTTTTGGCAGCTCTCTTTGTACTTCTGATTTATGTGGTTTGTTTAATTAAAAATATGAAGAATTTTCCTTCTCAAATTCTTTCCCACATTCTGATTCCCAATATCTGGGCCCCAAGGATTTCTCTATCTGCTTTTTCTAATCTCCCAGAGCAATCTAAAAGAGGCCACCTTAACTTCTTCGTCCTCTAATGCTAGCCTGCCATGTGAGAGTGAGGAAAAAGTCTATTGTTTCCGCTTCTGTTTTCTTCTCTGGCTACCTCGGGATCAGATATGAAAATTATCAATATACATGCAAAGTGCTTGGTAAGTCATTGAAGATATGGGCAATGAAGCATAAATTGTCCTAACGTTACAGCTGTACACATTCTTTTGGAAATCATCTCGGGGGTTCTGGGGCTGAAGTCAGTACTGAAATGGCTTGCCTTTAGATTCAATAATAGGAATGAAAATTTCACAACATGGAGTGGAAGCACCAGCAAGGTGGATGTTTCTCTTTCCCTCTTGCAGGGCATATGCCGAGGACCTGCTCTTCTTCTACGACCACCTCAGAAAGGTCATTGGGGTCATTGGAATGGAGCTTCTCTACTGCTACCACTGGTACATGGCCACACACTTCGTCCTCCAGGCCACCATCTAGACCCACCGCATCTGGAAGAAAAGGTCCTCCCACACTGGGTAACCTTCACCAATTGGAAAGCAGCCAAGCAGGGGTGCCAGGCTGTATGGCTGGTGGACTCACAGCCACCAACTGATGCAAGGTTGTTGTGTTTTGTGACATCAATGAGAGCAACACTGAGAAGGGCTTCTACTGCTAGGGGACTCTCAGGAAAGGTCCAACCCTGGGGTTCTTATCTTAGCGCCCTTCGTCATCTGCGTGAAGCTGGACCTGCGGTGGGGGGAGGTCAGGGGGAGGAGCGATTGAGGACAGCCTGACAACCTGAGGCCCCTGCATCAGCAGGAGGGTGGGGACTTCCTTTACTTCAGGGGACAGACCCACGGCAGCCACTCCCAGGCAAGGATCCAGACACCACTCTGCGATGCATCTCACCTCCCTGCTGTCTGATCAGTTTTTTGTAACTTCTAGGTGTGATGCACCACTCCACAACCTTCACCTTCTGAAGTGCTCTGGCTTCCTGGAACTGAACTGGCGGGTACGACAGTGGAAATCTTGTGTGTGCAGTCCTGCAGGAGATGAGCCTTGTCCACCAGCATGGTGGTAGATGTCAGGGGCTGACCCTGGACACAAGCTGCCTGGTCGTCTTGAACCTCACACCCAGGCTGCGTGACCTCAGCCAGTCTCCACTAGTTTTACTCATTTAAAATGGAAAATTGCCTGTTTATTTCAGGAGGGAGGCATGTTTTCAGCCTTGAATGAAATAAAATTTAATCTATAAAGTTTTAAAAAAAACTAATGTCGTTTAGTAAAACTGGCTTCTTAACCTTTAAAAATGTATTTCGTGAAACTTTTCACCCATTGAAACCCAGCAATCTCCATTTTATGTTTCCTAAAAGAACAGCACTATGAATGTTTTCATAGGTTGTCAAACAAATAGGAGACCAGTTTATGGCAGCATTCAGAAACCAGGGCAAGCCAAGCAGTGAAATCACATCCTGTGTCATTTGGGATGCTGGTATACCTGACTTGTTAAACCAAACTGCACAACTGTTCTCGTAAGCTCCTTACTGGCTTTTGAGTAACCATCTTCCTTCTTACTCCATGTTGCTTTCTGACATGTTTGAATAATTATCATTTTCAGACATTTGGACAAAGGAGAAAATGCCTTGGCTCCACTATCAGGTCCCTTCATAGCACTGAACATGTGATCACTCTAGAGCCTTGGTTCTCCTTTTCTCCCTGAGGACTTGAATAGGTATTGTCCTCCCTGAGGACTTGAATAGGTATCAAAACCAATAGGTATTGAAAAGAGAATTGGCTCAAGCTAACTGGTTGCTAATGTGATATGATTAGCAAGACAGGTTGGGTATGATGTTGTGGCTGTGTGGCCACAGAATTTTGATTTATTCCATAGGCTCTTTTGCTATTTTATTACTTTCCCCACTCAGGTCCATTTTTTTAACTTGTGAGAAAAAAATGTTACAGTTAGGTTATGGCTATATGGCACTACTACATTAGCCATTTTCTATTCAATTTTAATTTTTGACTGTCATAAAGTCTAAGCTTTAAAGCACTGATATGAATCATTCCGAGTTGTTTTGCTCCTTAAGACAATATAATAGGCAGGTCTGAAAGTTCCCAGTCTGGTTATGAATGTAATTCAACCAGCCAGGCAGTGATCCAGTCCATTGCTCAGCCATCGAACCCCAACAAAAAGGTAGTTTCGTCAGTTACAGCAATCTTGTCTAAAGGTTTATAATTTGACTAATGCTCTTTTAACAGACTGGTTTTCCAGAGTGCATCTGGAAAGTGTGTCTGGAAAATAGACATGCTATGGAAAATAGAGAAATAAAAGTAGGGAAGAGGGGGATCATCTTTAGATGTGTTCACCATGTTTCCCTCCAGTTCTGTTTTTAGCATTTGACTACAGTCTGTTCAAAGTCCAGATAAATTTTTGCTTCCCACAGATCATCATTCTTTCCATTCATCCCCAAACCATTCATCATCATCTCCAAAGTATGTTCTGACTTATGCCGCACTTTGAAAGGATACACCCAAGGTTGGACATGAAATATTATCAGACACTAGGACTACAAAAATTAAATGTTTAGCTTTGTCCATGCATGCTCCCCAAGTTTGGTATGTACATTCATGCTTCTGCCACATGCCATCCTATACCTTTTGTATAAAATACCCCTTGATTCCCTCGCACAACTGGTTAATTCTTCAAGGTCCTTTACCAGTCAAATCAAGTGTCACTTCTTCTAGAATGTCTTCCTTTACCTCTCCCCAGAGGTAATCAATGATTCAATAACAACTTCCATTTTTCAGTACTTCCTATAGACAGAAAATATACTTTTTTGAAGTCTTTATCCCTCATGACTATCCCTAAGTCATTATTTAACTCCCACAACTATATTATGGGGTGGATATTACCCAGTCAGCGGAAGAGGAAACTGCAACATAAAGAGGTGAAGTGACATTCTTATGGCTACACAGCTAGTACATGGTAGAGGTAAGATTTGAACCCCAGTTCTGTGGTCTATATTCTAAGCCACTATAGCATTGTTTCCCAAAGACTGACACATAAACCACTGCTGAGAGATGATTTGAGATAGAAAATGATATAAAGATATTCTGCACTATTTATTCATTTTTTGTAAAACATACAGAGAATAAGAAAACAAATCAATTCTCAGCATTTTGCCAAATTTGCTTCATATTTTTATTTTGAAGGAATCAAACATTATATATATACAGTTGAAGACCTCTTTATTGCCCTCCCAGATCTCATTCTTCAACCCTCCTCAGAGGTAAGGACCATCCTAAATTTAGTGGTTACCATTCCTTTGCAAGTTTTTAAACAACTACTGGTAAGAACACATTTATCAATAAATATGTAGTGTTGTTTTGCTTGTGTTCAAACTTTATATAAATAGCACACCACATGTATTATTTTGCAGCTTGTTTTGTTCACTCAACATTGTTCTTGATATTGATTTTTTTGATACACATGGTTTTTATTCTTCCATTTTAACTACTGTAGACCAACCCATTATATCAATATATCAGATTTATTTATACATGCTCCTCTTGACTGACATATAAATTACTTCCACTGTTTGATATTACAAATAATGCTGCACTTAGCGTTCATGTGCATGTCTCATTGTGTACATGTACTGGATTTTCTCTAGGATACAAACCAAAAAGCAGGTATCTTCAACTTTAAAAACTATTACAAAGTTGCTCTCCAAAATGTATCAATTTACACATCCATCAGCAGTTTATGAGTTCCCTTTTCTGAAAATCATCAACAGACTTCTTAGTTTTTGCCAACCTTGCAAGTGGGAAATTTTATTTCATAGGGTTTTTTATTTGCATTTCCTGACATTAGTAAGATTGAAGATCTTTTCATAGATTTATTGGCCATTTGGATTTCTTCATTTGTGACTCGCCCATTTTCCCTTTTAGAAATTATTTTTAAAACTTCTGTCTAGGAAAATTCATTCTTCTTGATGTGCAGTTCAATCAGTTTTGACAAATGCATGGAGTTGCATAATCAACATCAAAACAGAAGATATGGGACATGATCCCCCTTTGTAGTCAATCCCCCTCTGTATCCAAGATCCCCGTTAAGTTATTTTCCATACCAATAGTTTTGTCTTATTCAGAATGTCATATAAATGGAACTATACCGTATGTAGATCTTTGACGTTTGGCTTCTTTCACTAAGCATGTGTTTAAGATTCATTCATGTTGTTCCTTTCTGTTGCTGAGTGGCATTCCATTATATGAATGTACTACAGTGTGTTTCTCCATTTACCAGTTGAAGGATTGTTTCTAAATTTGGGTAGTTATGAATAAAGCTGCTGTGAAATTTTTCCATATAGGTTTTTGTGAGGCATCCTCACCAGCACTCGGCATTATCAGAGATTTTTTTGAGGTTGGCCATTAGAATATAGAGGTACCTCATTGTGGTCTCAATTTGCATTCAACTAATTATTAATAATGTTGAGTACCTTTTCATGTGCATATTTGTTATCCATACATCTTCTTTGGTGAAGCATCTGTTCAAATTTTGTCCATTTTACAAACTGGGTCATTTGTTTCCTTATTGTTGATAAAATAATACTGTTAATACAAGTCCATTATCAGAAATATGATTTGCAATATTTTCTTCCAGTCTGTGGTGAGCTCCCCTTCCCATCTCTGATCTATCAGTGAAGAAGTTTTAAGCATCTGCATGTTAATTGGCAAGATGGCATTAAATCACCTTCTCAGGTAAATTTTCCTCACACTGGGCAGGATCCAACTTTTTATGGTTAAAACCAAAGGATGTCAACAAGTCAGAATTTTCTTTTTTGCTTAAAATTTCTCTGTTTTAATATTTTTAAGCTTTTTATTTTGGAATAATTATACTTTGACAGAGAGTTGCAAAGAAAATGTACAGGAAGTCCAGTGCTTAGCATCCTGAATAACTGTACGGTAACGTCAAACCCAGAAACTGACAATGGTACAATCCACAGAGCTTATTCAGATTTCACCACTTTTCCATGCACTCATTTATTTGTGTGTGTGTGTGTGTGTAGTCCTATGCAACTATACCCCACATGTGGATTTGCATGACTACCACCACAGTCAAGATACAGAACTGTTCCCAGAGCCCTCTCGTGGGATCTCTTTATACCCATATCTACCACTCCCTTAACCTCTATCCCTAACCCCTAGAAATCACTAACCTGGCCTCCATTTCTAATTTTGTGATCTCGATATTATTATTTAAATGTGTTCACCTGGAGATTGATTCAGGTTGTTGTGGGTATCGATAGTTCATTCCTTTTTACTGCTGAGTGTCATCTTGTGGCATGGATGCACCACAACGTAACCATTCACCTGTTGAAGGACACCTAGATTGTTTCCAGTTTTTAGCTATTATGAAGAAAGCTGCTATGAATATTAATGCACAGGTTTTTGTGTGCACGTAAGTTTTCATTTCTCTGGAAAAAAGGACAGTTCGGTTGGGTTTCTTTTCTTATACATTAGTATTAAAACTTAGCAAATGTTTTTCTGAAATGCTTCACATAAACAATTTTTCTCCTTTAGTCTATTAATATGGAGAATTACATCGATATATTTTCTGTTTTTAAACTATAGTAGAAAGGTAAGTTGCATCTCTATTGTGTCATGAGTAAGGAATTTGTGCTTTATAAAATGATATGGAACAATAAAATATTTATAAAGAAAAGTAATACTTTTATGTAGACAAATCTGGCCAAAGAGCGTAGGATTGACTGAAGTGGGGAGAGACAGAAAATAGATGATAGGGCCAGGTGAAAAAAATAATAATAATTTTATAATGAAAGGATTGGGGGCATGAGAACTAGGTGATTCCTATTCTAATCCCACTTATGTCACTAGTTACATACACAACCTTCAGGAAGTCATTGACTTTTTCTTGACTTCAGTTACCTCATATGTAAGAGCGATTTGGCCTGGATCTGCAACATCATTATTGTTTTCAAGCGTGCAACTCTATAATTCTAAACAATGAGAGAATGGTCAGGTTTTTGAGTGTGAAAGAAAAACAGAAGATGGATATGATCGGCGTCTTGAAGGTAAAAATCAATTTGGCTCAGCCACTGATTGAATGTAGAGCACAAGAAGAGTTGTCAAAAAGACTTCGAAACTTCAAAGCTAAGTGACAGAGAAAAGGCAATGCTATTAGTTCAATGGAAATGGAACTCAGCAAGATAAGGTCATTTCGGTGGAAGGACTTGGTAAGTTTAATTTTGGATGTGTTTTGCCTGCGGACAAGGTAGGTGTGTTGTACAACACCAAGAGACATATGGTAGTCTGTGTAAATGGCCCCCTTCACTCCAGAAATTGTATAGTATACAGTCTGCATAGCCATACACAACAGTCTTAACTCTGGACATCCAGGTGGAAATGCCCAAAAGACAGCTGGATAGGAGTCTGGAATTTGGGAAGGAGGATGCCTGGGAAATGTTCGCTTGGAGTTAAGTGGTTAGAGGTGGATAATACATAGACACTGTACATTGAGAAAGAAATGCATCCTGTGAGTAGAACCAAACACTCAGCTGTAATCAAATGTATGATTCAGTTGGATTCTTTCCATATACGTATACTCGAGCATTACAAATGTTTGTTTTGTAGTAGTTAGGGTATTCTCTATCTCATTCTGTGCATAACGTTGCATAAAAATAATCTGTACTCAAATTTTTATAGCCTAATTACAGATTACTCACTCCTCTAACAATCAGATGGTTCTAAAATTAGCAAGAAGTAATATGTCTAGGATCAAGCATTTGGTTGAAAATGAAAAAAGAAATTTATTGCCCAACAGATGCATCCAAAAGTTTTATTCTTACCAAAAGAGATTAGGTTATAAAAATGGGCAAACATTCAGAGGTTCTTATCTTCCTTCAGATAAAATGAAGAACTCCTCCTAAATTGTATTTATTTTTATGTATTCAGTCTGCACATTGCTGTCATGAATCTTTCTGGTTGATGATTAGTCTGTTTTAAGAAAGTTTTATCTCTAGGGAGGATGCCAGGCTGAGGCTGAATTATGAAACATAAAATTGAAGCTTACTATTGAGAGGACCACCCCTGTTACTTTTGAGTTAATCCAACTGATCTTTGTGAACTCTTGCTAGGGAATACATAGTGTGGCTAAGTAACTCAACAAAACAGATATTCCTGACCTATATTTTCTAATGTGTGTTGACCTTCAAAGTCAAAATGATTATTTTGGGAGCTTTATTTACATACTCATTAATTTATGAAGTCTTTAGGTACTGAGCCAGGCAAGGAAATAAATTTGCTATGTTATAAACATAAAATTTCTGCTCAAATTGTATTACCCAGCTTAATCACATTTAAATCAATAAAATGACTTTTGCCAGTTTCCAAAAGTCAATCCCTCTCAAAGAACTAAAATTTACCACTATTGAGAAGAATCAAAACAATGATCCGTAGTCTGTGAAGACATTCCTGAAGACAAGTCCCACAGATTTTTCAAATAATAAGTGCAACAGAGTTGGCCAAGATGACTCCTTTAAAGGACTGTTATATTTATAAATAAATTCAGTCACATTGTTTGATTATAATAGTTGTATGGTTTTGCGGAGAGAACATGGATTTTGTTATCAGGCATATCTGACTTCGATTATTGATTTTACCTCTTAAACAGATGTATGGCTATGGGCCACTTTTTTTCAGGTTTTTTCCAATTTTTTATTGTGACAAAATATATATAACAGAAAATTTACTATCGTCACCATTTTTAAGTGTACAGTTTCATAGTACTAAGTACATTTATATGGTCGTGCAACCATCACCACCATCCATCTCTAGAACACTTTTCATCTTGCAAAACTGAAACTCTACACCTATTAAACAATAACTCCCATGACTTCCCTTTCCCCAACCTCTGATAACCACCATTCTACTCTGTTAGTATGAATTAGGCTTTTTCCTCCCTTGGATTCTACATAAAAGTGAGATCATGCAATATTTGTCTTTCTCTGTCTGGCTTATTTCACTTAGCATACTGTCCTCCAGGTTCATCATGTTGTTGCAAATGGCAGGATTTCCTTCTTTTTAAAGGCTGAATAACATTCCACTATATATATAATACCACAATTTTGTTATCCATTCATTCATCGATGGACATTTAGGTTGTTTCTATGTCTTGGCTACTGTGAATAATGCTGCAATGAACATGAGAGTGCAGATTCTCTCTTTGATATAGTGATTTTATTTCCTTTGGATATATACTCAGAAATAGGATAGCTGGATCATATGATTGTTCTTTTAATTTTTGAGGAACTTCTATACTGTTTTCCATAATGGCTATCCCAATTTACTTTCCCACCAACAGTACATAAGAATTTACATGGGCCACTTGCTTATCATCTCTAAGACTGTTTCATCATCTGATAAAATGGAGATAATATCTATATCATAAATGTATTGTGAGCATCAAATAAATGAAAAGTATTTAGTACTAAGTATGCACCATTTGAAAACCAGATTATTCTGCAGCAGTCCTATCAGAGAGTTGGTGTGTTCCTGGAGACCTCCCACTGATGCAAAGGACAGCTTCTTTTAAGAAAGATAGAAGCACTGGCAAGGGGAAGCTTATCACACAGTAACTCAGACCTCATGAATGGTTCTTAGCAATGATGAAGGCTAAGTGTCATCCACGAGGTAAAAATCAATCCCTAGTAGTTCAGCAAGTCAAGAAACTTAGTTTTATTTTGTATTTAATTCCAAAATGGTGTTTTAAAGAAACATTTATATTGCTAATGAAGACAGGTGCTGTCTAAATCTTGTTCACTGAATTACCATGTGATGAGATCATTGCTTAGAATTCTGAATAATCCATCAGGTCAGTCAATTCCTCTTGCCTGCTTTATAATGATAAATAGCCCATGAAGTGTTCCTTCTGGCAATGCCCTTCCTCATTTATAATGTCTTATACAATCAAAGAGGAAATATCTCATCTTGTATATAAATTTGATACTAATTATGTGGTCAGCCGAAGCCTTCCTGTCCCTGGCCCTTTTTCCCAAGCGGTCTTCCTGCATAGTGGTTCAGGACTCAAGTGCTGAGCAGACCTACTGGAACTCACTTCGGAAGGGTTAT
Source organism: Tursiops truncatus (assembly GCF_011762595.2). Taxonomy (NCBI): domain Eukaryota; kingdom Metazoa; phylum Chordata; class Mammalia; order Artiodactyla; family Delphinidae; genus Tursiops; species Tursiops truncatus. The sequence goes on from NC_047055.1 coordinate 31,639,138, forward strand.
TAGTCCCCTTGGAATCATCCCTTTGAGCTCTCTTCTCTCTCATATTCAGATTGGACTGCATATTCTGCACTGCTTTGTCAGAGAGAGAGAAGTTATATAAAGATGAGAGAATAGGAGTTGGCATAGAAAGGAATCTGAATTACTGTCCTTGCCAGAAGTTTAAGTGAATGGTTTATAACACTTTGGGGGTCAAGGACCCTCTCTAAAATTCTGTGGAAGCTATAGCTCTTCTCCCAAGAAATCTGCTCATGTTCATATACACAGAAAATTTCACACTCCATTTCCAAGAGTTTATGTACCTCTTCAAGTACATCCATAAGCCCCAGGTCAGTAGTCTATAATAATGACCACCACATCATGAAATTCAGACTATCTGCAATTCATATGGCAAAGATATGAGAATCATTACGTTAAAATGTCTGATACTTTACAGTTAGTTGATTTTCTAGTGTTCCACTTGGGACTTTCCTCTGTCCCCACTTTCTCTGGAGAGTCTCATCCATTCCCCAAGCTTCAACTGCCCTCTCTGAGTGGTTAACCTTTTTTTCTCCCCATTTGGAAAACTCATGAAAGTTACAAAACCTCTATCCAGAAACACACACATACATGTATATCCTCTCAGTTTTGCACCCAACCTTCAATGCATTCATGCGCTACTTATAGCCCATCCATGGACCCAGGATTAGTAACCCCTGGATTAGAAGGAACCAGATCTCCATGTATTAAGTAGATTCAGACATTTAGCATTTCTACTTGTTTTTTAAATCTATTTTAGTAATTAATAGAATCAAAGTTTAAGAGCTGTACAATCCACTCTCAGATCTTCCTGCTTTTAGCTTCAGTATGGAAATCCTAATCAAGTCCCAAATGCCAAAAATGTTGATGGCTCACATAGAACTCTGCAGAGCCTAATCTCATTCCCCAGACTCTGCTACAGCCCTTCCTGGCACTGTGAATAAGCAGCCAGGTACAGGCCTTGGTCAACTGTGCTCATTTGGGGATTAAGTCAACTTGTTTTATTATTATACAAAACCATGAAGGAAACTCAGTCTCTTTCCATTAAAAATAGTACCTTGTGCAAATAATAAATGCTGGAAAGGGTGTGGAGAAAAAGTTACCCTCCTACACTGTTGGTGGGAATGTTAATTGGTGCAGCCACTACGTGGAACAGTATGGAGGTTCCTTAAAAAACTGAAAACAGAGCTACCATATGCTCCAGCAATCCCACTCCTGGGCATATATCCAGAGAAAATCATAATTCAAAAAGACACATGCACCCCAATATTCATTGCAGCACTGTATACAATAGCCAGGTCATGGAAGCAACCTAAATGTCCATCAACAGAGGAATGGATAAAGAAGATGTGGTACATATATACAATGGAATATTACTCGGCCATAAAAAGGAATGAAATTGGGTCATTTGTAGAGACATGGATGGATCTAGAGACTGTCATACAGAGTGAAGTAAGTCAGAAAGAGAAAAACAAATATCGTATATTAATGCATATATGTGGAATCTAGAAAAATGGTACAGAGGAGTGAAATAAGTCAGACAAAGCCAAATATCATATGATATCACTTATATGGGGAATGTAAAAAACTAATATAAATGAACTTATTTACAAAACAAATAGATTCACAGACATACAAAACAAACTTATGGTTACCAAAGGGGATAGTGGTGGCAGGGGGGCGGGTGGGGATAAATTAGGAATTTTGGATTAACATATACACACTACTATATATAAAATAGATAAACAACAAGGACCTGCTGTACAGCACAGGGAAGTAAATTCAAGGTCTTGTAATAATCTATAATGGAAAAGAACCTGAAAAGGAATATGTATACACAACTGAATCACTTTGCTGTATCTGAAGCTGACACAACCTTGTAAATTAACTCTACTTCCAAAAAAAAAGACAAAAAATAAGAATTAAGGAATAAAAAAAAGGTATCTTGTGGGTTAATGCAGTCCCTTTAGATAATTCTCAGTGTTTCAGAGTTTCAACCCTCCCCCGCCCACCAACCCCCAACACACCAGCCACCTCTATGTCCTTCCTCTCTCAGATGGCGACTGAGAGGGAGCAACCCGTAGACATAGGTATCCTTGTGTGGCTCCTCACTGGCCTCTACAGTAATGCCCTCAGCAATGCTCTCTCCCCCCACAACATTGGGCACACTGTTGGCATTTAATGATGAAGTCTGGGGCTTGTGGAATATAGCATCTATGGTCGCAGCCCATGTAGGCCCAGGGTTTTTCATCACCTTGCTGTCTTGGTCCCACTTCTCCCCCTACCTGCCTTTCAGATCTTCTGAATCTCAGCCACATTCTCCACCCAGCCCTTAGATGAGGCTGTCTAACTGCAATCTCTGCCATGTGGTCACTTTGCTCCTCATGGCACTGGCCCCATGGCAGACATGCTGGCTTTCAACATTCAGTTATTTTCCACGTCCTCCACTGGGAACATGTAGAAGCTTCTGGATCAGTGTATGCCAGGTAGGAGCTGAGGTAGACATGACTCTCCCTCTGCCTAGATATGTCATGTATCCATTTCTTTTCTGTTATCATCACGCCTTGTTAGTGAGGGGGCACAGAAAGGTGGTGTCTCTGAGTTCCAAAGACCAAATTGGGCATAATTCCACCTATTTTCAATTTTCCCCCAAACTTGGTTAGAAAAATGTTTGTCAAACCTTCACTTACCCCCTCAGGTTCCACTCTTACGCTGGTGAGATGGAGCGGGGAGGAGGAACACTGGTGTCTGGCCTCTTATACTCTGCCTTCTTTCTCTCTCCCTCCCACCTCTCAGAATGCTCCACTTTTGTTCCTGGAAAGTGTACCCTTCACTTGAATCATATACGGAGTTCTCCCAATCTAGTAAAGCTCTAGAAAGTCAGACCTGCCTCTTAAAAAAAAAAACCAAAAAACAAAACAGCTTCATTGAGGTATAATTTACATACCATGTGATGACTTTTTAGTAAAGTCATCGAGTTATATAACTATCACTATATTTCCAGTTTTAGAATATTTTCATTATCCCAATAAAATAATTCATGCTCATGTACAGTTAATCTGCTTTTCTAGGCTCCAGGCAACTACTAATCTGCTTTCTGCCTCTATGGATTTGCCTATCCTGGACATTTCATACAAATGGAATCATATGATATGTGGCCTTCTGTGTCTGGCTGCTTTTACTTAGCATATTGTTTTGGAGGGTAATTCATGTTGTAGCATGTATTAGCACATCATTCCTTTGTAAGCATGAAAAATATTCCGCTGTATGGATATACCACATTTTATTTATTCATTAACCTGTTGATAGAAATTTGGATTATTTCCACTGTTTGCCTATTGTGAATAGTGCCGCTTTGAACATTGATGTATGGTGAAAGGAGGAGGTGCTTAGGTGTAAAGCCTGACTCTACCGTTTAGTAGCTATATAATGTTAAGCAAGGTGTTCGTCCTCCCTAAGCCTCAGGATCCTCAACTGTAAAATGAACTCAGTATCCTCATTTGCTTCACAGGGTTGTTGAGTGATCAAATTATATAGCATCTGTAAAGCATCTAGCACATGGCAGGTACTCAGCATATGATAGCTCTTATTATTGTGTATAACAGCATGTTTTTTAAACGGAGATGACATGTTAGAAACTGGATGCCATTCACTGGCATTCATGAATGTAGATTTCATAAAGTTAGCAGGACACTTATACTTAAGACGAGCTGTGTGCCTCATCCAGAAGATGACTAGTAGACTTGAGCTTGAGATATGGCAAAAAATGCTCATGGAAGGAGGTAGGAAGGATATTTACCACAGGTAAATAAAGAAAAGCTATTTGATCCCCAGCAAATCACAACTTTCTCTTCAAGCCATGGTGGGACATATAAAAGGTACTGTGCAAACTGCATGTTGGCCTTACATGGTGCCCTCTTCCCATTCCTTTACAGGCACACTGACTGCTGTCATTTAAACATCCTCAGCCTGCTCTCAACTCAGGGAGGGTTCACTTGCTGGTCTCTTCACCTGAAACTATCTTCCCTGGGATACTGTGTGACTTACAACCTCAATTCCTTCAGATTTTTCCTTAAATGTCACCTTTTCAGTGATGTTTTCCCTAATCACCCAATTTTTTTTGAATTTTATTTATTTTTTTATACAGCAGGTTCTTATTAGTTATCCATTTAATACATGTTAGTGTATATATGTCAATCCCAATCACACAATTCATCCCACCACAACCACCACCACCCCCGCCAGTTTTCCCCCTTGGTGTCCATACCTGTGTGTCTCAATTTCTGCCCTGCAAACCGATTCATCGATACCATTTTTCTAGGTTCCACATATATGCGTTAATACACGATACTTGTTTTTCTCTTTCTGACTTACTTCACGCTGTATGACAGTCTCTAGATCCATCCACGTCTCAACAAATGACCCAATACCGTTCCTTTTTATGGCTGAGTAATATTCCATTGTATATATGTACCACATCTTCTTCATCCATTCGTCTGTCAACGGGCATTTAGGTTGTTTCCATGACCTGGCTATTGTAAACAGTGCTGCAATGAACATTGGGGTGCATGTGTCTTTTTGAATTATGGTTTTCTCCGGGTATATGCCCAGTAGTGGGATTGCTGGGTCATATGATAATTCTATTTTTAGATTTTTAAGGAAACTCCATACTGTTCTCCATAGTGGCTGTATCAATTTACATTCCCACCAACAGTGCAAGAGGGTTCCCTTTTCTCCACACCCTCTCCAGCATTTGTTGTTTGTAGATTTTCTGATGATGCGCATTCTAACTGGTGTGAGGTGATATCTCATTGTAGTTTTCATTTGCATTTCTCTAATGATTAGTGATGTTGAGCAGCTTTTCATGTGCTTCGTGGTCATCTGTATGTCTTCTTTGGAGAAATGTCTATTTAGGTCTTCTGCCCATTTTTGGATTGGGTTGTTTTTTTAATATTGAGCTGCATGAGCTGTTTATATATTTTGGAGATTAATCCTTTGTCCACTGATTAGTTTGCAACTATTTTCTCCCATTTTGAGGGTTGTCTTTTCATCTTGTTTATGGTTTCCTTTACTGTGCAAAAGCTTTTAAGTTTGATTAGGTCTCATTTGTTTATTTTTTATTTTATTTCCATTACTCTAGGAGGTGGGTCAAAAAAGATCTTGCTGCGATTTATGTCAAAGAGTGATCTTCCTATGTTTTCTTCTAAGAATTTTATAGTGTCGGGTCTTATATTTAGTTCTCTAATCTATTTTGAGTTTATTTCTGTGTATGGTGTTAGGGAGTGTTCTAATTTCATTCTTTTACATGTAGCTGTCCAGTTTTCCCAGCACCACTTATTGGAGAGACTGCCTTTCCTCCATTTTATGTCCTTGCCTCCTTTGTCATAGATCAGTTGACCACAGGTGCATGGTTTTACCTCTGGGCTTTCTATCTTGTTCCATTGATCTATATTTCTGTTTTTGTGCCAGTACTATATTGTCTTGATTACTGTAGCTTTGTAGTACAGTCTGAAGCCAGGAAGTCTGATTCCTGCCAGTTCCATTTTTTTCCCTCCAGACTGCTTTGGCTATATGGGGTCTTTTTTGTCTCCATAGAAATTTTAAGATTTTTTGTTTTAGTTCTGTAAAAAATGCCATTGGTAATTTGAAATGGATTGCATTGAAACTGTAGATTGCTTTGGGTAGTATACTCATTTTCAAAATATTGATTCTTCCAAACCAAGAACATGGTAGATCTCTCCATCTGTTGGTATCATCTTTAATTTCTTTCATCAGTGTCTTACAGTTTTCTGCATACAGATCTTTTGTCTCCCTAGGTAGGTTTATTCCTAGGTACTTTATTCTTTTTTTTTAACATCTTTATTGGAGTATAATTGCTTTACAATGGTGTATTAGTTTCTGCTTTACAACAAAATGAATCAGTTATATATATACATATGTTCACATATCTCTTCCCTCTTGCATCTCCCTCCCTCCCACCCTCCCTATCCCACCCCTCCAGGTGATCACAAAGCATCGAGCTGATCTCCCTGTGCTATGTGGCTGCTTCTCACTAGCTATCTACCTTACGTTTGGTAGTGTATATATGTCCATGCCTCTCTCTCGCTTTGTCACACCTTACCCTTCCCCCTCCCCATATCCTCAAGTTCATTCTCTAGTAGGTCTGTGTCTTTATTCCTCTCTTACCCCTAGGTTCTTCATAACATTTTTTTTTTGCTTAAATTCCATATATATGTGTTAGCATACGGTATTTGTCTCTCTCTTTCTGACTTACTTCACTCTGTATGACAGACTCTAGGTCTATCCACCTCATTAGATATAGCTCAATTTCGTTTCTTTTTATGGCTGAGTAATATTCCATTGTATATATGTGCCACATCTTCTTTATCCATTCATCCGATGGTGGACACTTAGGCATTTCTCTAATGATTAGTGACGTTGAGCATTCTTTCATGTGTTTGTTGGCAGTCTGTATATCTTCTTTGGAGAAATGTCTATTTAGGTCTTCTGCCCATTTTTGGATTGGGTTGTTTGTTTTTTTGTTATTGAGCTGCATGTGCTGCTTGTAAATTTTGGAAATTAATCCTTTGTCAGTTGCTTCATTTGCAAATATTTTCTCCTATTCTGAGGGTTGTCTTTTGGTCTTGTTTATGGTTTCCTTTGCTGTGCAAAAGCTTTGAAGTTTCATTAGGTCCCATTTGTTTATTTTTATTACCATTTCTCTAGGAGGTGGGTCAGAAAGGATCTTGCTGTGATTTATGACATAGATTGTTCTGCCTAGGTTTTCCTCTAAGAGTTTGATAGTTTCTGGCCTTACATTTAGGTCTTTAATCCATTTTGAGCTTATTTTTGTGTATGGTGTTAGGGAGTGATCTAATCTCATACTTTTACATGTACCTGTCCAGTTTTCCCAGCACCACTTATTGAAGAGGCTATCCTTTCTCCACTGTACATTCCTGCCTCCTTTATCAAAGATAAGGTGACCATATGTGCGTGGGTTTATCTCTGGGTTTTCTATCCTGTTCCACTGATCTATCTTTCTGTTTTTGTGCCAGTACCATACTGTCTTGATTACTGTAGCTTTGTAGTATAATCTGAAGTCAGGGAGCCTGATTCCTCCAGCTCTGTTTTTCGTTCTCAAGATTACTTTGGCTAATCGGGGTCTTTTGTGTTTCCATACAAATTGTGAAAGTTTTTGTTCTAGCTCAGTGAAAAATGCCAGTGGTAGTTTGATAGGGATGGCTTTGGATCTGTAGATTGCTTTGGGTAGTGGAGTCATTTTCACAATGTTGATTCTTCCAATCCAAGAACATGGTATATCTCTCCATCTATTTGTATCATCTTTAATTTCTTTCATCAGTGTCTTATAATTTTCTGCATACACATCTTTTATCTCCTTAGGTAGGTTTATTCCTAGATATTTTATTCTTTTTGTTGCAATGGTAAATGGGAGTGTTTTCTTGATTTCACTTTCAGATTTTTCATCATTAGTGTATAGGAACGCCAGAGATTTCTGTGCATTAATTTTGTATCCTGCTACTTTACCAAATTCATTGATTAGCTCTAGTAGTTTTCTGGTAGCATCTTTAGGATTCTCTATGTATAGTATCATGTCATCTGCAAACAGTGACAGCTTTACTTCTTCTTTTCCGATTTGGATTCCTTTTATTTCCTTTTCTTCTCTGATTGCTGTGGCTAAATCTTCCAAAACTATGTTAAATAAGAGTGGTGAGAGTGGGCAACCTTGTCTTGTTCCTGATCTTAGTGGAAATGCTTTCAGTTTTTCACCATTGAGGATGAAGTTGGCTGTGGGTTTGTCATATATGGCCTTTATTATGTTGAGGAAAGTTCCCTCTATGCCTACTTTCTGCAGGGTTTTTATCATAAGTGGGTGTTGAATTTTGTCAAAAGCTTTCTCTGCATCTATTGAGATGATCATATGGTTTTTCTCCTTCAATTTGTTAATGTGGTGTATCACGTTGATTGATTTGCATATATTGAAGAATCCTTGCATCCCTGGAATAAACCCCACTTGATCATGGTGTATGATCCATTTAATGTGCTGTTGGATTCTGTTTGCTAGTATTTCGTTGAGGATTTTTGCGTCTATATTCATTAGTGGTATTGGCCTGTAGTTTTCTTTCTTTGTGACATCCTTGTCTGGTTTTGGTATCAGGGTGATGGTGGCCTCGTAGAATGAGTTTGGGAGTGTTCCTCCCTCTGCTCTATTTTGGAAGAGTTTGAGAAGGATAGGTGTTAGCTCTTCTCTAAATGTTTGATAGAATTTGCCTGTGAAGCCATCTGGTCCTGGGCTTTTGTTTGTTGGAAGATTTTAAATCACAGTTTCAATTTCAGTGCTTGTGATTGGTCTGTTCATATTTTCTATTTCTTCCTGGTTCAGTCTCGGAAGGTTGTGCATTTCTAAGAATTTGTCCATTTCTTCCAGGTTGTCCATTTTATTGGCATAGAGTTGCTTGCAGTAATCTCTCATGATCTTTTGTTTTTCTGCAGTGTCAGTTGTTACTTCTCCTTTTTCATTTCTAATTCTATTGATTTGAGTCTTCTCCCTTTTTTTTGTGATGAGTCTGGCTAATGGTTTATCAATTTTATTTATCTTCTCAAAGAACCAGCTTTTAGTTTTATTGATCTTTGCTATTGTTTTCTTTGCTTCTATTTCATTTACTTCTGCTCTGACTTTCATGATTTCTTTCCTCTGTTAACTTTGGGTTTTGTTTGTTCTTCTTTCTCTAGTTCCTTTAGGTGTAAGGTTAAGTTGTTTATTTGAGATTTTTCTTGTTTCTTGAGGTAGGGTTGTATAGCTATAAACTTCCCTCTTAGAACTGCTTTTGCTGCATCCCATGGGTTTTGGATCATCGTGTTTTCATTGTCATTTGTCTCTAGGTATGTTTCAATTTCCTCTTTGATTTCTTCAGTGATCTCTTGGTTATTTAGTAACGTATTGTTTAGCCTCCCTGTGTTTGTGTTTTTTATGGTTTTTCCCTGTCATTGATTTCTAATCTCATAGTGTTGTGGTCAGAAAAGATTCTTGATATGATTTCAATTTTCTTGAATTTACTGAGGCTTGATTTGTGACCCAAGATGTGATCTATCCTGGACAATGTTCCGTACACACTTGAGAAGAAAGTGTAATCTGCTGTTTTTGGATGGAATGTCCTATAAATATCAATTAAATCTATCCGGTCTATCGTGTCATTTAAAGCTTCTGTTTCCTTATTTATTTTCATTTTGGATGATCTGTCCATTGGTGTAAGTGAGGTGTTAAAGTCCCCCACTATTATTGTGTTACTGTCGATTTCCTCTTTTAGAGCTGTTAGCAGTTTCCTTATGTATTGAGGTGCTCCTATGTTGGGTGCGTATATATTTATAATTGTTATATCTTCTTCTTGGATTGATCCCCTGATCATTATGTAGTGTCTTTCCTTGTCTCTTGTAACATTCTTTATTTTAAAGTCTATTTTATCTGATATGAGGATAGCTACTCCAGCTTTCTTTTGATTTCAATTTGCATGGAATATCTTTTTCCATCACTTCACTTTCAGTTTGTATGTGTCCCTAGGTCTGAAGTGGGTCTCTTGTAGACAGCGTATATATGGGTCTTGTTTTTGTATCCATTCAGCAAACCTGTGTCTTTTGGTTGGAGCATTTAATCCATTCACGTTTAACATAATTATCAATATGTGTGTTCCTATGACGATTTTCTTAATTGTTTTGGGTTTGTTTGTGTAGGTCCTTTTCTTCTCTTGTGTTTCCTGCCTAGAGAAGTTCCTTTAGCATTTGTTGTAAAGCTGGTTTGGTGGTGCTGAATTCTCTTAGCTTTTCCTTGTCTGTAAAGCTTTTGATTTCTCCATCAAATCTCAATGAGATCCTTGCTAGGTAGAGTAATCTTAGTTGTAGTTTCTTCCCTTTCATCACTTTAAGTATATCATGCCACTCCCTTCTGGCTTGCAGAGTTTCTGCTGAGAATTCAGCTGTTAACCTTATGGGAGTTCCCTTGTATGTTATTTGTCATTTTTCCTTTGCTGCCTTCAATAATTTTTCTTTGTCTTTAATTTTTGCCAATTTGATTACTGTGTGTCTCGGTGTGTTTCTCCTTGGGTTTATCCTGTATGGGACTCTCTGCTTCCTGGACTTGGGTGGCTATTTCCTTTCCCACGTTAGGGAAGTTTTCGACTGTAATCTCTTCAAATATTTTCTCGGGTCCTTTCTCTCTCTCTTCTCCTTCTGGGACCCCTATAATGTGAATGTTGTTGCGTTTAATGTTGTCCCAGAGGTCTCTTAGGCTCTCTTCATTTCTTTTCATTCTTTTTTCTTTATTCTGTTCCCTGGCAGTGAATTCCACCATTCTGTCTTCCAGGTCACTCATCCGTTCTTCTGCCTCAGTTTTTCTGCTATTGATTCCTTCTAGTGCATTTTTCATTTCAGTTATTGCATTGTTCACCGCTGTTTGTTTGTTCTTTAATTCTTCTAGATCTTTGTGAAACATTTCTTGCATCTTCTCAATCTTTGCCTCTATTCTTTTTCCGAGGTCCTGGATCATCTTCACTATCATTATTCTGAATTCTTTTTTCTGGAAGGTTGCCTATCTCCACTTCATTTAGTTGTTTTTCTGGGGTTTTATCTTATTCCTTCATCTTGTACATAGCCCTGTGCCTTTTCATCTTGTCTTTTTTTCTGTGAATGTGGTTTTTGTTCCACGGGCTGCAGAATTGTAGTTCTTCTTGCTTCTGCTGTCTGCCCTCTCCCTAATCACCCAATTTAAAGTAGCCCCTTAGCACTCCTTACTCCACTTTCTTGCTTGTGTTATTTTCTCCATATCACTTTTCACCATCTAATATACTGTCTAATGGCAGCTCCAGGAGGGTAGGGTTTTTACCATTATTGTTCAGTTCTACATCCCCAGTTCTCAAAACGGTATCTGGCATATTGCAGGTGCTGAAAAAAAATTGTTTTTTCAAAGAACAACTGATTTTACTCAATGTCAGTACATTCACATGCCCAGGATAAATGGTCAAAGAAACTACGACAAAGGGGATGGGGACGAGAAATGAATGTGAAGTGAGGAGTGAGGCAGACTCTCATAGAGCTCCTTCCTCTATGCATTATTCTAGAGGCCTGCTGATAAGGTCTACAGATCAGTGGAAATATGTAAAAGAACAATTGATTTCCAGTTACAAGAGGCAAAAATCAGGGAGTCTGGGTCACATTTGAGATCCTGTTTACTTTGGCTTATACTCCAAGTAGATCGGCAGCTCAAAGGATACAAATGAGTTAAAGATACCAGGGTTGACTTTTCTGCCCATGGTCTCCCTTGCATGTCTCAGAGGCATGCCCTAAGTTCTGTAGACTAGGCATCCCACACAGAGGGAAACACCCACCAGGTTAGGAGAGGAGTGAACTTTGAGCCTGCTGTATTTTACACCTTCCTTCCCCCCATATTCAGCACCCAGAGATAACTCATACTGCTATAGAAGGCAGTAATTCCTCTATTCAGGAAGTCATAGCACCCAAGCCCAATTTTGGCGCTGGGGCCTTAAAGTCTTTCCTGTACCAGCACTGGGGCAATCTCTGATTTTCTGTGCCTATACTACAGGATCTAAGAGTTTTCCATTTTTGTCCTCACTAGGGCCTCCTTTGGTCATGTCCAGCCATGGCAAATTACACCAGGTGCAGCTGATGTGTGATAGCATATTGGCAAGAGCAAAAGAAGAAAGGCAGATGCATTCACAATATATAAAGAGCATGCTTAAGAGGCAGGAGCCGACATTGGTGAAAGAAAGCATAAAGCTATAAATATGGTGGCTCAAGTGAGAAGTGTCGTTGTGGGAGATGGAAAGGTGGAAGAAGAGCCAGAGTTCTTGACTATTGTTTTTGGGGAAATATGATAATAAAAGAAATTGGTTCGTGGGAATAAAGACATCAGAAAATGAAAGGACCATGTGGAGTTTGGGGAGTTTTTCAGTAAGAAATTATAGGACTCATCAAGAAATTTCTGGTGCCAGTTCCCTGTTCACTGCATGGCTCCCTTCACAGTATTACGTCTGCTGGTGGGGACCTTTGGCATGACCCTCAGGAATTATAGTGAGAAGGCAGGTTGTCACCAGAGAAAGAAAGGTTGGATGTGATCAGTAAAGGATTCTGTGACTTCTGAGCTTTAGTGCTTCAAGTTTAAGAAAGTAGAAAACAGTAATTGGAGGCTAGCTTCCAATTTGCCAGTCCATGTAGAACATAGGCTCAGAAAATGTCACACAAGAACTTTTCAGCCAATATTATGAGAGAAAAAAAATAGCAAGTTAATGGCCATAAAGAGTTTATGGGGTCCTGTTAAACAGAGTGGAGTTATGAGGGTCAAAGACAAAAAAATCGTAATTTGAGTGACGAAAGAGTTGAGCACCTGAACAGGTGACTCACATCCCGGAAATAATGATAAATAAGGATAACAATGGGTACTATAGAGTACTGAGTTCATGAGGAATCTATAAATACTCCCTATGAGCTTATTATTGAATTTGCTCATGGGAAATTTATAAATATAAAATGTTTATAATAAAGGAAAAGACTGCCCTTTCTTTAGTCAGTTCCAAGCAGTGAACAAGGAACCATGGGGACTTCCCTGGCGGTCCAGTGGTTAAGACTCTGTGCTTCCAGTGCATGGGGCATGGGTTCAATCCCTAGTCAGGGAACTAAGATCCCACATGCCACACGGCGTGGCAAAAAACCAAAACAAAACAAGGAACAATGGAAATGATTTTAAGGCACTGGTCCCATGGAAAGCAGTGCCAAGTTGGGAGATGAAGCTGGTTATATTCACATTATTCTTGGTTTCTTCCATATTTTCCTATGATTTAGTGGTGCCAAAAGGGACATAAGGGGGCAATGCGAGGAGGAGGGCTCCTCTAGATACCTAAGTAGGGAAGATCCAGTGCCTCAGATTAATTTCATATGTAGAACTTTTTCCAAATCGGTCAGAATGTACTGAAGTACAGAGAAAATTGTTAATCTGCAATCAAAAATAAATAGAGTAATTTTTAAAAGCAACATTGTTTTCAACAATAACAATATGGTGTGTGGAAAGAACATGAGTCTAAGAATCCACACCAGTTCTATTCCTAAGTCTGCCCCTGCCAGGCACAGCAGACAACCAACATGTGCTGCTCCCTCCTAAGCCTAAATGGCCAATTAATTGGGCATGACAAGATCAAAATAAGGAAAAGTCTACATTTCCACAGAATCCAAGGAAGGGAGCCCTCCAAATGACAAAGACTTTGCATGATTCCTGCACCCATATCCTACTTCTTGCCTAGTGATATTATGGATGAAGTGTTCTTATTCCCACTTTATTAGGAATCTTACACTATTATCTATTTTTCTTCTTTATCTTCAATTTCCTGTGATCTTTTGGCTCATTCCCATTGCCATTTAAATAGAGTCTAGTTTCTCCCATCTTGATAAACACTGCTGGGACCCTACATACCCCTTCCATATTGCTGAAATGTTCATTCAGGGTGAAAGAAGGTACAGATGTAAAATAAATCTAATATAAATGAGGTTAAGTAAAAACGTTGTAGTCCTAAGTCTGAACATGGATATTGTTTGAAAGCAATGAAAGCAGTATCAGAGTTGGAAGATGAAGCTGGTTAGACTGGCACTATCCTTGGTGTCCTCCGTATTTTCCCATGTTTCTTTTGTGTCTCAGAGTATCATTCCTTTGCTCTGTGATTAATAATTGTGTGGTTCATGGGAATATAAATTAATGAGACTCATTTTCCCATGCAACAAATATATTCACTAAGGAATTTATACATTTTGTCCTGAGGTAATTTTTTTTCCTGAGGTGATTTTTTTTTTTCCTGAGGTAATTTTTGTACAACAAAAGGCCTGGAGTGGTTCCCAAAGTATCAATTTGTTAGTCTGTGCCAAATAAGATATCGGAATAAACATAAAAAAGTAATCCAAAAGAGCCAATTTGATGGCATGTCCTCGTTGTGGAGAATAACAGGTGACTGTAAACCCACACTTCTGTTTGAAAATCAAAAGTATGGGCTATGTCTAGATACTTGATTTTTAGAACTGCATCCAAGTTAGGTCTTTAATAATGGACACTAAGTCCTTATGTCATGCAATCTCCACCCTCAAGTGTCACTGAATTGCAGACAACGAAGATTTCTCATAATTAACCACATTTGAAATTCCTGGCACAAATTTCCTCTTGATGAAAGGTGGGGTACCAAACTTAGGTCGGAAATACACATTCCTGTTAGGAGATGTAAACTATTATATAGAGAATGGATAAACAACAAGGTCCTTCTGTATAGCACAGGGAACTATATTCAATATCCTGTGATAAACAATAATGGAAAAAATATTAAAAAAGAATGTCTGTATGTGTATAACTGAGTCACTTTGCTGCACAGCAGAGATTACCATAACACTGTAAATCAGCTATACTTCAATTAAAAAAATAAAATAAAAAAAAGAAATATACATTCCCAGATGTCATCCCCCAAAATACACGAACTCATAAGGGAGAGATATCGGTACAGTTTTTTCCCAATTGCCTTTGCAAAGGATGTATGATATATTGATGAAAAGTTGAAACGTAGCATCATCTACATTATAATGTTTAGTTTCATCTTGAAGTGGTTTATACACTGGCAAGTGAGGATAGCCATCTATCATAGTATAGAATTCGGTACATGTGAAAAAGAATTATAAGAAATATTAAAGCTATGTGACTGAATCACATCACATATTCCATTAAATTGTGGAACAGTTTTAATTAATCAAGAATGAGCCAAAACCATGAAAAATGAACTCAAGAGACTTGAAAGTTAGAATTGTAAAGACCAAAACTAAATATTTTTTATTGTGCCTTGAGATAGTTACTAAGAGTTTTACTGTGGATAATTTTTATGTCCATGTTGAACACTCATTGTGGCAGAAAGAAATTTACTTCTCAACACTTGTACTTTCTAAAGGATAGAACAAGACAAAGAGATTGCACCATCTTGGTTTGGGGTTATAATGAAGGCTATTTAAAAACAGTCTTTGGATGATTACTATTTTTCATCTTCTTTTCCCACATGCCTCTCTGTTAATATGATACTAACTGCCTCAGTGAGGCTTGGTGAGATTGGCCAGGTCAGCAAGGCCTAGAAATGGGCCAACCGCAGGAGGCTGATTCAGGTAGGTAGAGGGTTGACCTCAGGAAGATCACAGGAACCCGGCCATAAGCACTAGGGTTAATATACAGCCCTCCGATCTCCAAGAGCACTTTGGGTTGATGGTCATGGCCAGCCACCAGTTCTGTAGGAACTGAGTGCCAAGCAGAAACTCAGACATACAAGAAAGTATGTCTGTAAGAACTGGAGGGCAACTCAAGTGGCTTTACCAACAAGAACCACGTCAGAGACCTATGATGAGAACAAAGTGTAGAAATAGAGCAGGACCCTCCAACAGATCGACTTTATAACTGGACAGTATGTAGAGTTTCTTATATTCTCCTTGTCTGTGGCCTGATTTTCACCAGAGCTTTGGAGCACGGTTAATCCTATCAGTGGGATTTTGCAGCCCTGATTGTGATGTTGAAGCCTGCTAGGCAGAATTAGGTAGGGCATTGCTCACTAAATAAGCAAGTTCTTTTAGTACAGGAGTTGCAAACTATGGCCTGCTGCCTGTTTTGCTGTGGTCCACAAGCTAAGAATAAGTTTTATATTTTTAAGTTGAAAAAAATCAAAAGTATATTTTTATGACACATGAAAATTTATGAAATTCAAATTCCAAGGTCCATAAATGAAGATTTATGGGAATGGAGCCACACCCATTTGTTTACATATCGTCTATGGCTGCTTTTATGCTACAATGACAGAGCTGAGAACTCAAGACAGATACCATATGGCCTGCAAAGCCTCAGACGTGTGCTATCTGGACCTTTTTAGAAAAAGTTTGCCAACCCTGGTTTAGTGTATAAACTCCACTGATATACAGAAATCTCATAGCCCAATATTTAGGGCCAGATCATGTTTAATTCCTTAAGAAGCTGCAGTCAATTCTGGTGGAAGTTAGCAGTCAATGGGTATGATATTTTTGCTACTATTTAAGCACTGGCAAATAGAGGAGTTGAATGAAACAAAGTATATGAAGTAGCCTTCTGTTAAACCCTGCCTTTCCTAGCTCTGCTCTGACAGAGGCTAGGAATATTCTACCTCCTACATCTAGTGAGCCAAATCCTGCCTAAGAGAGCAGGATATTAGGCATCCCATGCTGCCAGTAGGAATAATAGAATAGACATTGCTACCCAAGGTCTCTATGTCTGATGTGTGCTCACTGAATTGCCTCCTCTTCCCTGACACAGTAGTGTTGGGCTAACCTCTGCGGTTTGGCTTTTGGCCCTGGTTCTCTGATTAGAGCTATAATTCTCAGCTTGAGGCTAGACCTTCCCCTGAGTTCCCTGCTGACTGGCTAGGGCACTGATTCTCAAAGAAATCCTTTCTACTGTCTTGCCCCTGGGAGCCGGATCCTGCTCTGCATGGCGTCCTCTTTTAGCTGGTCTCCTTCTGTAATCCTAATAGATGATCTGATACCAGTCTTGCCATCAAATGTTTAGTCCTGCTGCTTTCTCTTACCCCAACTCCATGACCTGATCATGCCTTTAATAAAGTGTGCCTCAACCTTTGAATCCTGATTTGATGTACTAAACTCAATCTTGAGGGTATAGTCCTACAACCAAGTTAGTCCATGTAATTTCAGTTAGGCCCTCTCCAAGATTCTTTCCTACCCCTTTCCTCTTGTTCCTTTTCCTGAGGTCTCAGCATGCATCATGGTCCAGTCTATATTACTTATTCAATACAATAGGCAATGGATCAGAGACAATTAGAGCTGGAAGGACTCTTACAAGTTACTTACAGATGAGAAGATCAATTAGGAGGTCCACAAAAGGGAATACCCATATTAATTCAGTCTAAGAACTAAGGAATAAGGAGCCCCATATCCTCCAAGAGTTGTCTTGGAAATAAAAACTAAATCAAATGTAGTAAACTGTCTTTAATGAGTCAAAATAAATTCTGAATTTATTTTTTTTGGCCCATAATAAAAAAGCCAAATAAACAAAAGTGAGGAGAAATCAAAATGAGTGTAATAAGTCTGCCCCCAAGAAGAATGAAACCCATAATTTGAGGCCAATATGCAAATAGGATTAGTTTTGCTAAGATACCTCATGGCCTACCACTTCAGTTCCCTTTTTAATTTTTGACAGTTGTCTCATGAATTAAATGACCACTTTAATGCCTAAATCTTTACAAGGAAAATCTCCAAATAAAATCTCAAATTGTACTTGCTCACTTGCATTCCAATTTAACGACCAGAACAGCAGAAGAACTGACCAAATCAGAAAGGATTCCAGCTTCCAATTAGTCCCGCTCTATCTACAGAGGCTAAGTGAAAGGAGAACTGAGACATTTATGGCAATTGCCCATGGAAATTAGGCAAAAATTCCCCGCTATCATGGGAAAGTGGTGGTGGAGGTAGAGTGGGAATAGAGATTTGCATAGAATCCACCTCCCCAGGCTAATTATTCAGAACTGTTTCCCTGTAGGGACACAGTCCATATCTTTTGTGTGATTGCTGAACCAGACCACAGCATAGCAGGTCCAATCAGTTAAGCAATCATAAAGATCAGCTGATGCATCTTCCCTCTGGGTTCATGCTGCTGTGAATGGTCACAAGATCATGAAGATGGTTGAATTATTTGATTAATCATGCCTCAATGTTCAATGTAGCTACCACGTGTAGATTATATATAATTACATTTATTGTAACAGTTCATGCTCTGCCCTAACACTTCTAATATTTGAAAAGTTTAATAGCTCTTGGCTGGCTATGGCCAAGCACATAGTAGGCAGAATAAATATCTGTTGACTGGCATTTAATGACTAACTGTACAAAGTGTAATAGTATAATGTAGACATTCTCTTGAAAGTAGAAGTATGCCTTGGATTAGGCCAGTGGTTCTTAACAAGGGATGATTTTGCCACCCACTCCCGGGGGCATTGGACAATGTCTTGAGACATTTGGGGCTGGCCCAGCTGAGAACGGCAGTGCTTCTGGCATTATTGGGTAGAGGCCAGGGATGCTGCTAAACAAGCCACAGTGCACAAGATATGCCCTTGAAAAAATTTATCTGATCCAAAATGTTAAGAGTCCCCGGCTGAGAAATTCCAGATTAGGCAGATAAGAGATATGGAATAGGGCTTCCCTGGTGGCGCAGTGGTTAAGAATCCGCCTGCCAATGCAGGGGACACAGGTTCGATCCCTGGTCCAGGAAGATCCCACATGCTGCGGAGCAACTAAGCCTGTGCACCACAACTACTGAGCCTGCGAGCCACAACTACTGGGCCCATGTGCCACAACTACTGAAGCCCACACACCTAGAGCCCGTGCTCTGCAACCAGAGAAGCCACCGCAATGAGAAGCCCACAATGAAGAGTAGCCCTCACTCGCCACAGCTAGAGAGGGCCCGCGCACAGCAATGAAGACCCAATGCAGCCAAAAATGAATAAATAAAATAAATAAATTTATAAAAATAAATAAATAAAAGAGGAGGCTAGAACCCAGGGTGACGTATCAGAAAACTAAAAAACACAATGCCCTGAACTCAATAATTATTTTAAAAAAAAGAGAGATATGGAATAATTTAGCTTTTAAAAAGTAGATAAGGAGGGATGAATAGGTAGAACACAAAGGATTTTTAGGGCAGAGAAACTGCTATGCACGATACTATAATGGTGGATACATGCCATCGTACCTTTGTCAAAACCCATAGAATTCTCAATACCCAGAGTGAATCCTAGTAATATAAACTACGGACTTTGGGTGATAAAGATGCGTCAGTGTAGGTTCATTGACTGCAACAAATGGTGCAGGATGTTGACAGTGGGGGAGGCTATGTGTGTGTAGGCAGCGGGTGCATGGGAACTCTCTGTACTTTCTGCTCAGTTTTGCTGTGAACCTAAAAATGCTGTAAAAAATAGTCCATTTTTCAACAAGTAGATGAGTAGCTGGGAAGAGAATTTTGGTTTTCAAAAATTAGTCAGGTTGTCATTATTCTAAAATATTTTGGAGGAAACCGAAGATTTATAAGATTTACTTTATGCTTCAAAGTGACAAATATTGTCATGTAACATATTTTTCTTGTTTCTTTCCACGTAGTTTGTAGGGTTTTTTTAAAGGAAATTATTTCCATTAGCCACCTTAATTAACACCAGTTTCAAATGGCACTTGTGGTACTCTCAAATGTATGTTTTTCCCCAGCCCAGGGCCTGATCCCATAACTGGTTTCTGAAGTTGAGTTTCTGAATCAGTTTAGGAAAACCTATTTGTAATTTTCCTTCTTTATTACTAGCAATGAAGAGCTGAAAAGGAGCTTCCAGTACGCTGCTTTTTGCAATGCACACGAGAGCAATTATAAATTCACCTAAATCCAGTATCAGGATCTAAAATTTTTTGTGATGCAAGAGGAGGAAAAAAGAGTGCTGGTGAAAGAAACTTCAGTCTGCAGCCTGCTAGACTTATTAGGAAAGATAGTACTATCTCCCATATCTAAAATCCCATTCACAAATAATAGCATGATCTACAAAAGTTATTTCCAGTAGGCTCATGGCTATAAGAAAATCTCTCAATAAATCCTATTTTTCAGTAGACACTTCTTGAATTACTGAAATATGAACATTGAGGACTTTTAACATTTGCTGGTATTTTCATTATTTTTTCTTTTTTAAGACTTCAGTAATTAAATGTCAAGCACTGTAATAACAAAGTGATAAGATTATAAATTTAAACTCATGAAAATGCAGGAAATATGCAGAACTCTCTAAGAGTAACAGGACACGTCCCAAGCTGTGTGTCTGACTATTAAACTTATAGGAAATAGTTCGTTCAAGAATCAACATTATTTACCACAATAGCATTTGGAATTTTATGCTATGATCATGGCCTATATATCATTGTGACTTTTATGAAAAATTTTTAGCTTTTCTTTTTGCCAAGTTCAAACACCTAACCTAATATTTCATTTCCACGCATTTTTTTCAGTACTTAGAACCATAGTCTATTATCACAGATATAGTTTATGAATAAGTAAAGCTTCCTACTTCCTCTACTGAACTCCTCAAGGTCAGGAACCATGTCTTATTCATCTAATAGCATGATGTCTATCTAGCATACTTCCTGGCATCAGAGGTTACCAATGAATATTTATTGAATTTTATTGACTATACAAATATTAACTGCTTCTAATTGTTCATATGTGAAAATAAAACTTCAGGTAATTACACTGCATTAAGCCCTATCCTTTGTTCATTTAAACTTCATGTGTTTAGTTTAGATTTTCAGGAAATGGTAAATGGTTTTCTCATATATGAGTAAAGTTCCTAAACTATGTTCTGCAGATATCATTTTTATTTGAAAACAATTACGATAAAGAAGTGACCTAACATTTTTACCTCATGAATTATTAGATAGCTAATATACCAGTAACTCCATCAATGTAAAACATACAAGATTTATAATTTCATACTCTATTTACCAAATACTCCCCTAAATTGGTTCTATATGATTCTTAAGATTTAGCCCATTGCCAGCCACCCGTCAAATGTTGATCCAATTTATTCAGTTACTTCTGGTAATAAGATCACCAAGATCAGCTAGAATTGCTGACTAGAGAAGGATTTTTCCATAATGATAGTCAAAGGATTCATTCAGCCCCCAAAACCCAATAGTACTGATTGATCTACTGTTTGAATATTATACAGAATTTGTTTTTTGTTCTTCTTCTTTTTGGGTAGGCATAATATGAGGGAGAGATTTAATTCCTAAAATGATAGAGGAAGAAGAGATTTTTCTTTATAGAGGTAGAATGTGATATATGGTTATCTTTGCTTTTCTTTTAGGAAATTGGTACCACAGACTGATGTACAATTTAAAATCTTGATGACAACTGATAAAAAGCCACTCAAGACAGAATTGTAACTTCTAACTTCATTCACAGTTCTAACTTGCTGTATGATGTTGAATCTTGTTTTTCTTCCCTTAGCTGTGGAAGGAAGAAAAACTTGAACTATTTTTTTTCTTTTAACTAATGCCTTCAAAAGTGAGAGTGATAACAACTCTGACTTTACTTAGTAGGGAATAGAATATTAGTGGTTCCTGTGTTTTCATTATTCCTCCCAGAGGTCTAAAAGAAACTTGATCTGAAAACTGAAAGTAGATACTTGAAGAAAGATTTACCAAAAACTTAAATACCCAAAGTACAACAACAATAGCAACAGAAAAAAAAAAAGAAGTTGAATATTATTCACTTGAGAGTAGTTACAACCTCTCCCTGAGTGGAAACATTTGCAGTTAGATCTCATGAAGACAGTGCAAAGTTTATATCTTTGAATTCAGTGATCCTCAAACTTTAGTTGTGCATAGCAATCACACAGGAAATTGTCATAGTGCAGATTCCAGATCCTCACTTCTGGAGATTTTGATGCAAAAGCAGTGTTTGAAATGGGATCTAGCTCTGTCCTCAATAGGGGGTTTTCTGAGGGTTTTTTTTTTAATAATTATTTTTTATATTTTGGCCACACCTCACAGCATGCAGGATCTTGGTTCCCTGATCAGGGATCAAACCCGGGCCCGCTGCAGTGGAAGCACGGAATCTTAACCACTGGACCACCAGGGAAGTCCCTAAGTTTTTTTTTTAATTGAGATATAATTTACATACTATACAAATTCACCAATTAAAAATGTACAATTCAAAGGGTTTTTTTTTTTAGTATATTCAGAGTTGTGCAACCATCAGTCCAATTTCATTTGAATATTTTCATCACCCTGAAAGAATACCCATTACCTATTAGTAGTCAGGTCCTGACAAACACTAATCTACTTTCTCTTTAACTTGCCTATTCTGTACATTTCATATGTGTCATTTGTGTCTGGCTTCTGTCACTTAGCATTATGTATTCAAGGTTCATCCATGTTGTAGCGTCTATCAGTACTTCATTCTTTTAATGCCAAGTAATATTCCATTGTGTGGATATACCACATTTTGTTTATCAGTTCATCAACTGATGGATATTTGGGTTGTTTCCATTTCTTGGGTATTATGAATAATGCTGCTATGAACATTCATGTTCAAGTTTCTGTATGATCATCACTTCTAAGTGTTTTCTTTTTTAAACTAGAAAGCTTTATTAAATTGGGGAAACATTTCTAGTCAAATACTCTTGTAACTAGCTACTGCTGGGCCATAAGAAAATGATGACCCATTAAAGCATTGGCTAGTGACTAGTGAGGGTTAATGGCTTTCGGAGGAACTTTCTTTTTTTTTTAACATCTTTATTGGAGTATCATTGCTTTACAATGGTGTGTTAGTTTCTGCTTTATAACAAAGTGAATCAGCTATACATATATATATATCCCCATATCTCCTCCCTCTTGCGTCTCCCTCCCATCCTCCCTATCCCACCCCTCTAGGTGGTCACAAAGCACTGAGCTGACCTCCCTGTGCTATGCAGCTGCTTCCCACTAGCTATCTTACATTTGGTAGTGTATATATGTCCATGCCACTCTCTCACTTTGTCCCAGCTTACCCTTCCCCCTCCCCGTGTCCTCAAATCCATTCTCTATGTCTGTGTCTTTATTCCTGTCCTGCCCCTAGGTTCTTCAGAACCTTATTTTTTTTTTTTTGGATTCCATATATATGTGTTAGCATACAGTATTTGTTTTTCTCTTTCTGACTTACTTCACTCTGTATGACAGTCTCTAGGTCCATCCACCTCACTACAAATAACTCAATTTCATTTCTTTTTATGGCTGAGTAATATTCCATTGTATACATGTGCCACATCTTCTTTATCCATTCATCTGTCAATGGACACTAGGTTGCTTCCATGTCCTGGCTATTGTAAATAGAGCTGCAATGAACATTGTGGTACATGACTCTTTGAATTATGGTTTTCTCAGGGTATATACCCAGTAGTGGGATTGCTGGGTCATATGGTAGTTCTATTTTTAGTTTTTTAAGGAACCTCCATACTGTTCACCATAGTGGCTGTATCAATTTACATTCCCACCAACAGTGCAGAAGGGTTCCTTTTTCACCACACCCTTTCCAGCATTTATTGTTTCTAGATTTTTTGGTGATGGCCATTCTTTCAGAGGAACTTTGATAGAATAGTTCACATTCTGTGGTAGCTGGGAAAGACAAAACAGAGACCAAAGAAAGAATGCAACTTTTTACCCTCATTAATATAAAAAAATATAGAAATGAGTGATTGCAAGAAGCAAACCAGACCTCCATAAAATGTCTGATCTCATCTGCCTTCTGACATAGTCAATAGCATAGTTTATTACAGTGGTTTTAAAGCAATAGTAGGAAAATTCAAATGCAGTTAACTTAACCAGTTCATTGTGTTAGAAAAATATCAAAATGCTTAAGAGGAAACTGATCCGTTAGAATAAGAAATGAACCTGAAAATAAAGAAATAAGAGAAGAGAATTGCTGTTATTTTTTCCCTCTTGCCCATCCTGAAAATACAGTATGCAATTCACACCAGCTCTAAGCTACACTGCTTTTTACCAATCTGCCCTCCAGCTCTTCCTTGTGTCAGCTGTGGAACCTATGCATACTTCTGTGGGTCAAATCAGGCCTAGTTATTCAACCTTCTAAACATCCCCTTAAATGCATGAATGGACTAAATCTATGATGGGAGTCCAAATCTCATCAACATAGATTTTAATCCTAGAAGGATCTAATCACCAGGAATTTAGGCTTTATTATTTCTACTATCATTAAACAATGATAATAAGTTTAATTTATTAGGGCCTTGTTCAACCATGTTTCATAAGTAACCGCAAAAGTCAACCATTTTAAATTTACTTTCTCCCAGTTTCTTTAACCTATTGCAAGACAGCCAGCTAGATTAACTGCGAACAAACTCCAATTTGGTTGTTTAAAAAATTAATTTTTAAAACTCTATCATTTTGAGTAATATTGACCAATCTTTAGGTTTTTTCACAAACCAAGTTATAGAGTTCTTTTATAGGCAAAAGTAGGCTGTGGGGATCTAAGTTTTTTTCAACTTATGAGAAATTAGAAATAAGGAAGAAAATAGCCCTGTTGATCTATCAGTCTAATAATCATCAGCACTATACCAAAGGATACTAAGACATGCTCCTTGCCCCAAAGAGCTAATATGTTCCTGCTAAGGAAAGCAAGACAGATGCATGAAGGAATTCAAGAATTCCATAATGTATTATATTATCTCTGCTAAAGGAATTCAGACACAGAAGAGATAAACATGGGCTCAAATAGTTAAAGATGACATCATGAATAAAGTAAGACTTAAGCTGGGTCTGTAGTTTGGGGAGGATCTGATCAAAATAAGGGAAGAGTAATACTAGAATGAGCAACAGTGTGAACAAAGGCTGAGTTGAAATATTTAACATAATGTGGAGTGGAGGACACTTGCTTAGAAACAAATGAAATTAGGCAGACATCCAGAAGCTGCTTCAGCCGAAACTAGGAGTGTCTCACCATAGCTGGGTGTGTCTAACTGGGTTTTATTCAAAGAGAGCTGTGTGACTGACCATTAAAGAAGTAGAGACCAGGAGTGGGGATATAGGGAATAGGGTGGGTAAGAAGCTTGCAGATGTGGCCAAGTCAATTCAAACAATAATTACCAAGTGCCTACTGTGCACATTCCAGGCACTGGTTCAGATGCTTTAGGGGTTATAAGGATGAATAGGAGTTCCTGATCTCATGGAGTTTACATGCACATTACTATGACACCAGGAAGAAAGTAATGTTTCAAATACAAACAAAGAACAACAGGGCACAGAATAAACTTAATTCTACCAGTGTAAGAGAAAAAGTGACATTTAAATTTGACATTAAAAATATTAGGCTTTTGGCATTGATTAGGGGAATGTGTTTTTTCAAGGTAGAGGAGCCAACGGGGCAATGGAGTAAAGTAGGATATGTTTTGGGAAAGGCAAGAAGTTCAGCAAGTCAGGAAAGCAGGGTGCATAGAAGAACAGTGTAGGGATGTGTCAAAGCTGAAATGGTTGGTTAGGGCCATAGGGATGGGAAAAAAGAAAGGAATTTAGACTTAGCAGATGATTTGTAGCCACTGTAAGTTCTTGAGGGGAGACTGAATTGGTGTTCTCATATTTACTGTGTCTACCATATGAAAATCCATGAAAAGAGTGTGTACGAGTGGGTACTCTGGTAGCAGTATACAAAACAAATCTGAAAGCGGAAGAAGACTATTTATAGGAAGGAAGGAGGAAGAAGAAGAAGACTATTATAGTAATCTAAAGGTAAAGAGATGAGGGAAGAATAATGGAAGGGGAAAAAAGAGATAGGAATCAATACATCAGACACATCTCAAAGAAAACTGTGTAATACTTGCTGGCTAATAGTGCATGTGGATGGTATAAAGTAGATGCAGGAGCTATAGATACCTGATGTATGGAACCCTAGTGATTAGGAAACTTGGTTTTAACTGGCAAATACAGAAATTATATTGCAAGAATAAACTGAATCGTGGTGGTTGAATGCCATGGTTTTTATTTATAGTTCATTTGAGCTATTAGGTGACCAGTACTCCATTGGCTTACTCAGATTGAAACATGGATTTGGGAGATAATTGAAGCCATGAGATTAAGTGAGCTTATGGAGAATGGGGGAAGGAAGGAAATAAACATTTTTTGAATGCCTACTGTGTTCCAAACAATGAATGAGAAGAGAAAAGAAGAGTGAAGAAGAGAGTCTTGGGGAAAAGTCCAAAGTTAAAGGTCAGAAAAGGGGTCAGCAAACAAGAAGGACTAAAAATTCTCAAAAGTGTAGAAAGGTAATATAATATGCACACAATGCTGCCTCTGAAAACAAAGAAGAACAATTTTAAGAAAACAGGGAAGGATTAAATAGTTTGAGTATTCAGAAAGATGGAAAATGGAAATAAAAGCTTTGCGTTTTGTGAGGATCCTTGGTGACATTTAATTCACTTGTATTCCACAAATATTTCTTGTGCATCTACTATGTACTTAGCACCAGAGGCCTGGAAACAGCCTCATGGAGATTGTAGTCTGGAAGAAGATAAGTAAACTGTCAATTACAAGGCAATCTGTTATGTTCAACATAGGGGAGACATAGGGTACTAATGTAGCACATAAGGAGGGCCACCTATCCCAGACCTGAGGATTCTGGAAGACTTTTTAAGAGGAAGTGATGTTTAAACTGGTACCTACAGGACAAGTTGGAATTAGCTAAATGAGAAGGAAGGGTGTGATCCAAGAAAGAAAAACCTGATGTGGTAATCCAGAGAGAAAAGAAAGTATGACCACTCAAGCAACTGAAAGAAGTAGTGGTCCAAGTGGGTGATTTTGTAAAACTATTGTTGAAGAGGTTAGCAGGGGCCAGATAATGAAGGATGTTATAGAGCCATGTCAAAGACTTTAAATTCAATCCAAATTGGTACTGGGAAGGTGCTGAAGGGTTTAAGCAGGAGAATGATATAATCAAATTTGAGTTTTAGAAAGATCCCTCTGACTGAATGTGCACAGTGGCAAGTTCAAGGTCAGGTTGACCAATTATGAGTCTGTTGTAACAGTTTGAGAGTTGATTCACTTTGTTATAAAGCAGAAACTAACACACTATTGTAAAGCAATTATACTCCAATAAAGATGTTTAAAAAAAGAGAGAGAGAGTTGATGGTGTCAGTAGAGATGGAGAGGAGTAGGTAGACTCAATAAATATGTAGGAGGTAGAATTGACAGTTCTTGGTAATTAGTTGGTAGTGGGAGGTTTTAGGAGAGCGAAGAGCCAAGGATGACATCAAAATTTTTGGCTTGGACAACTGAGTAAATGCTGATATAGGAAACACTTGTGGAGGAGTAGTTTTGAGAATAGAATATAATGAATTCAGTTTTGTTCATGTTGATTTTGAGGTACTCACTAGACATCCTGGTGGAAGTATATAGTAGGCGGTTGGCTAAATGTATCTCAAGTTCAGGAGAGATTTAATTCAGAGAGAGAGAGAGAGATTTTAGGGACAACAACAAGTAGTTGTTAGTTGAATCCATGAGAGAAAATGAAGTTTCCCTGGGTGAGGGTAGGGCAGGTTGCTGTTGAGTGTTGAGAAGAGAAGATGTCTGAGGACAAAACACTGAGCAATGTAAAGGTTTAAGGGGTGGGCAAGCAAAGAAGGTCCGATAAAAGAAACTGAGAAGGAAGTGTGTGGGAGGCTCAGCAAAGAAATAAGACTGCAATTTCAGAAGGCAGTAGCTTTTCTAATGGAGGAAACCTATTTTATTTGATGATGGAGGGAAAAGGAGCCAATGGAGAGGAATAAAGTAAAGATGTGGCTAAAGAGAAGATAAATGCTAGAACACAGTCTTTCCGGAAACAGTAGCAGAGGAGTGAAGACTCATAGAGGAAAGAAACTTCTTTTAATTTTTTTTGTGTGTGTGTGGCTGTGTTGGTTCTTCGTTGCTGCGGGCAGGCTTTCTCTAGTTGTGGTGAGCAGGAGCTACTCTTCACTGTGGTGCGCGGGCTTCTCACTGCGGTGGCTTCTCTTGTTGCAGAGCACGGGCTACAGTAGTTGCGGTGTGTGGGCTCAGTAGCTGTGGCTTGTGGGCTCTAGAGCGCAGGCTCAGTAGTTGTGGCACACAGGTTTAAGTTGCTCCACAGCATGTGGGATCTTCCCGGGCCAGGGCTTGAACCTGTGTCCCCTGCATTGGCAGGTGGATTCTTAACCACTGTGCCACCAGGGAAGTCTCCCCTTCTTCTTTTAGTAAGAACAAGAATGACAGGAAAAAGAGTTGAGAAAGGAGATGGGCTATTGGTAGCAAAGGAGGCATATATCAGATTGCCATAATTTATCAGTGAAGTAGGATTGAGGTTTCTGCAGAGCATATGTGTCATGAGAGGGGAAATAAATTAGATGGAAGAAAGGATTGTGCCTTACATGCCTTAAAGTTGCAAATTTCACCATTCCTGACAAATATTCACTTATAATGTAGCTATTTTTAAGTAGTTTGTGAATGTTTAAATGGTTGAATAACACATCGATAAATCTAAAAGATCTTAGACTTGCAGGATGACTAGATGCAAGAGATGTGAGGCCGGAAAGTGATATTTTCCAATATTTCTCTTAGCGGAGCAAGACTGGCTTACACAGCCTAAAAGAATAAGCCTGAGAGAATATTCTCAGATAGAATTAAATATACTGGCTCACTTTTAAGGTTCAGCATTAATAATAAGAATTCTAACTTTGATATAGTATTAACAATTATAATATTGTAGCTACCACTTAATGAGTGCCTACTGTATTCCAGGTCTGACACTTATCACTTTATATTGAGTGATTCTCAACCAGGGGCATGTATTCTCCACTCCCTGCTCCCCCACCACTGCCCTGGCTCCATCCTGGGGACACCTGGCAATGTCTGGAGACATTTTTGGTTGTCAAGACTTGGAGGGGTAGCTGTGAGTAGAGACCAGCAATGCTGCTGCGTATGCTACAATGCTCAGGACAGGCTCCCACAACAAAGCATTTTGCTGCCCAAAATGTCAATAGTGCCAAGGTTGAGAAACTCTGCTTTATATTTATTATTTTGTGTAATTCTCACAACAATCCAAAGAGAGAGGTATACTTTTCTCTAATATATATATTAGAGAATATATATATATATATATATATATATAACAGAGAATTGGGGAGGTTAAGTAAGTCGCCCAAGGTCATGTCACAATGCCCTAAGAAGCAAGACTAGATTTTGAACCCATCTGCCTGATTCCAAAGTCAATTTTTAACCACTATAAACTTTGCCACTTTGTACTCAAGATGCACAGACTAACACAAAACTCTTATATTCCTTACAAATAATTTTTTCTAAAAATGCATTTGTTAGTACACTAAAATCTGCATTCCTCTTAAATTTACCAAGGGTCCATCTGTCAACTTGAACCTTTTCCACCTGAGAACAACAGAACAGCTTCATCCTATAGAAAAGAGACGAGCCAGGCACATCAGACGTGTAGACACCAACATGAAATGTTTTGCCTCTTGTGGGAATCTTCTAACTAAAAAGAGTTTTCATATGATGGCCAGTTGCAGATCCATTCTCAAATTCTACTCAACAGACCCATGGGGAGATGGATTTTTTCTGAGCTTTGGATTACAACTGGAATTCTGCACTGATACCATCCATCATGCAAACTACTCAAGTACCTCCTGAGAATCACTAGGCAGGAACCAAACCCCAAGCAAGGTACATAAATCCAGGTTAAGAAGTCCTTTAGTGGCTGTGGAGCTTTGGTGGTTGTCTTCGGTTTGTTTTGTTTTTGCTACCTTTGAGCCATTGTAACAGTGAATTTCTCCTTCGTAAGACTGTGCCAACTAAATAAAACAGAATAAATTCAATTCATCCTAGAAAGGTGTAGATTTTTACAAATAGCTTGGCCTCCATGTTGAACATTCCCCCGATTCGTGTTTCTCAGAATATGTGTGCACAAATAACTGTATGGTTCATATACTTTTCTCTTTTTAGCGTGTCCTTCTCATCCTGGTTATCGCAGTATTGCTCAGTTTTGAAACTGAAATCCTATATCCTGGGAATCCCTTCAGTCCCAGGCAACTGTTATCTTGGTTGCCCTAGATATATCCAAAGTTTAGTCATTTATGCTAGAGAATAAAACAAAATTGCTAATACCATTAGTTGAGGTTCAATCAGAAGAGGGTTTGGTATCATGATTCAGCTCGGTTAATACTGATCATCATTTTTGGCTCTCACCTGCTTTTTCTCACATGATTTTTGAAAGAGGAAAATTCAACTACACCCTGATATTATGTCAATAGGTTGCTGGTGAGATTGTTCACAGGATGCCATTTGTCAATAAGCAGAGACTATCACACTATAACGCAACTGTTGTCACTTATGGTTACATATTAACATCACCTTGGGTGAGATGGGGAAATTGGTTCAAGATGGCAGAGTAGAAGGACGTGAGCTCATTCCCTCTTGTGAGAGCACCAAAATCACAACTAAATGCTGAACAATCATTGACAGGAAGACACTGGAACTCACCATAAATGATACCCCACATCCAAAGACAAAGGAGAAGCCCCAATGAGAAGGCAGGAGGGGCACAATCACAATAAAATCAAATCCCATAACCACTGGGTGGGTGACTCACAAACTGGAGAACAATTATACCACAGAAATCCACCCACTGGAGTGAAGGTACTGAGCCCCATGTCAGGCTTCCCAACCTGGGGGTAGGCAATGGGAGGAGGAATTCCCAGAGAATCAGACTTTGAAGCTAGTGGAATTTGATTGTAGGACTTCGACAGAACTGGGGGAAAAAGAGACTCCACTCTTGGATGGCACACAGAAAGTAGTGTGCACGTCAGGACCCAGCAGGAAGGAGCAGTGGCCCCATAGGAGAGTGAACCAGACCTACCTACTAGTGTTGGAGGGTCTCCTGCAGAGGCGGGGCATAGCTGTGGCTCACCATGGGGACAAGGACACTGTCAGCAGAAGTTCTGGGAAGGACTCCTTGGCATGAGCCCTCCCAGACACCACCATCAGCCCCACCAAAGAGCCTGTAGCTCCCAGAGCTGGGTTGCCTCAGGCCAAACAACCAACAGGGAGGGAACTCAGCCCCACTCATCAGCAGACAAGTGGATTAAAGTTTTACTGAGCTCTCCCCACCAGAGCAACACCCAGCTCTACCTACCACCAGTCCCTCCCATCTGGAAACTTGTACAAGCCTCTTAGATAGCCTCATCCACCAGAGGGCAGACAGCAGAAGCAAGAAGAACTACAGTCCTGCAGCCTGTGGAACGAAGACCACATTCAAAGAAAGACAGACAAAATGAAAAGGCAGAGGACTATGTACCAGATGAAGGAACAAGATAAAACCCCAGAAAAACAACTAAGTGAAGTGGAGAGAGGCAACCTTCCAGAAAAAGAATTCAAAATAATGATAATGAAGATGATCCAGGACCTTAGGAAAAGAAAGGAGGCAAGTATCGAGAAGATGAAAGAAATGCTTAACAAACACCTAGAAGAATTAAAGAACAAACAGAGATGAACAATACAATAACTGAAATGAAAACTACACTAGAAGGAATCAATAGTAGAATAACTGAGGCAGAAGAACGGATAAGTGACCTGGAAGACAGAATGGTGGAATTCACTGCCAGGGAACAGAATAAAGAAAAAAGAATGAAAAGAAATGAAGAGAGCCTAAGAGACCTCTGGGACAACATTAAACGCAACAACATTCACATTATAGGGGTCCCAGAAGGAGAAGAGAGAGAGAAAGGACCCGAGAAAATATTTGAAGAGATTACAGTCGAAAACTTCCCTAACATGGGAAAGGAAATAGCTACCCAAGTCCAGGAAGCAGAGAGTCCCATACAGGATAAACCCAAGGAGAAACACACCGAGACACACAGTAATCAAATTGGCAAAAATTAAAGACAAAGAAAAATTATTGAAGGCAGCAAGGGAAAAATGACAAATAACATACAAGGGAATTCCCATAAGGTTAACAGCTGAATTCTCAGCAGAAACTCTGCAAGCCAGAAAGGAGTGGCATGATATACTTAAAGTGATGAAAGGGAAGAAACTACAACCAAGATTACGCTACCTAGCAAGGATCTCATTGAGATTTGATGGAAAAATCAAAAGCTTTGCAGACAAGCAAAAGCTAAGAGAATTCAGCACCACCAAACCAGCTCTACAACAAATGCTAAAGGAACTTCTCTAGGCAGGAAACACAAGAGAAGAAAAGGACCTACACAAACAAACCCAAAACAATTAAGAAAATCGTCATAGGAACACACATATCGATAATTACGTTAAATGTGAATGGATTAAATGCTCCAACCAAAAGACACAGGTTTGCTGAATGGATACAAAAACAAGACCCATATATACGCTGTCTACAAGAGACCCACTTCAGACCTAGGGACACATACAAACTGAAAGTGAAGTGATGGAAAAAGATATTCCATGCAAATTGAAATCAAAACAAAGCTGTAGTAGCAATACTCGTATCAGATAAAATAGACTTTAAAATAAAGAATGTGGGACTTCCCTGGTGGCACAGTGGTTGGGAATCCACCTGCCAATGCAGGGGACACAGATTCGAACCTTGGTCCGGGAAGATCCCACATGCCGCAGAGCAACTAAGCTTGTGTGCCACAACTACTGAGCCTGCACTCTAGAGCCCATGAGCCACAACTACAGAGCCCATGTGCCACAACTACTGAAGCCCTTGTGCCTAGAGTCCGTGCTCCATAACGAGAAGCCACTGCAATGAAAATCCCATGCACCGCAACAAAGAGTATCCCCCACTTGCTGGAACTAGAGAAAGCCCAGATGCAGCAAAGCCACAATGCAGCCAAAAATAAAAATTTTAAAAATAAATTAATTAAAAAAATAAAAAATAAAATAATATTACAAGAGACAAGGAAGGACACTACATAATGATAAAGGGATCAATCCCAGAAGAAAATATAACAATTATAAATATATATGCACCCAACATAGGAGCACCTCAATGCATAAGGCAAATGCTAACAGGTATAAAAGAGGAAATGGGCAGTAACACAATAATAGTGGGAGATGTGAACACCTCACACCAATGGGCAGATTATCCAAGCAGAAAATTAATAAGGAAACACAAGCGTTAAATGACACAATAGACCAGATACATTTAATTGATATTTATAGGACATTCCATCCAAAAACAGTTTCTTCTCACTTTCTGCACTTCTGCACTTTCTTCTCAAGTGCACAGGGAACATTCTCCAGCACAGATCACATCCTGGGTCACAAATCAAGCCTCAGTAAATTTAAGAAAATTGAAATCATATCAAGCATCTTTTCCAACCACAACGCTATGAGATTAGAAATAAATTACAGGGAAAAAAACACAAACACATGGAGGCTAAACAATACATTCCTAAATAACCAAGAAAACACTGAAGAAATCAAAGGGGAAATCAAAAAATACCCAGAGACAAATGACAGCGAGAACATGATGATCCAAAACCTATGGGATGCAGCAAAAGCAGTTCTAAGAGGGAAGTTTATAGCAATACAATCCTACCTCAAGAAACAAGAAAAATCTCAAACAATCTAACCTTACACCTAAAGGAATGAGAGAAAGAACAAACAAAACCCAAAGTTAGTAGAAGGAAAGAAATCATAAAGATCAGAGCAGAAATAAATGAAATAGAAACAAAGAAAACAATAACGAAGATCAATAAAACTAAAAGCTGGTACTTTGTGAATACAAACAAAATTGATAAACCATTAGCCAGACTCATCAAGAAAAAGAGGGAGAGGACTCAAGTTAATAAAATTAGAAATGAAAAAGGAGAAGTTACAGTGGACACTGTAGAAATACAGAGCATAGTAAAAGACTACTACAAGCAACACTACACCAATAAAATGGACAACCTGGAAGAAAAGGACAAATTCTTAGAAAGGTATATCCTTCCAAGACTGAACCAGGAAGAAATAGAAAATATGAACAGACCAATCACAAGTAATGAAATTAAAACTGTGGTTAAAAAAATCTTCCAACAAACAATAGTCCAGGACCAGATGGCTTCACAGGTGAATTCTATCAAACATTTAGAGAAGAGCTAACACCCATCCTTCTCAAACTCTTCCAAAAAATAGCAGAGGAAGGAACATTCCCAAACTCATTCTACGAGGCCACCATCACCCTGATACCAAAACCAGACATATTATAAAAAAAGAAAATTAAAGACCAATATTACTGATGAATATAGATGCAAAATCCTCAACAAAATACTAGCATACAGAATCCGACAACAATTTAAAAGGATCAGACACCATGATCAAGTGGGATTTATAACAGGAATGCAAGGATTCTTCAATATATGCAAATCAATCAATGTGATACACCGTATTAACAAACTGAAGAAGAAAAACCATATGATCATCTCAATAGATGCAGAAAAAGCTTTTGACAAAATTCAGCACCCATTTATGATAAAACCTCTGCAGAAAGTGGGCATAGAGGGAAACTACCTCAATATAATAAAGGCCATATATGACAATCCCACAGCAAACATCATTCTCAATGGTGAAAAACAGAAACCATTTCCTCTAACATCAGGAACAAGACAAGGATGTCCACTCTCACCACTATTATTCAACATAGTTTTGGAAGTCCTAGCCACGGCAATCAGAGAAGACAAAGAAATTAAAGGAATACAAACTGGAAAAGAGGTAAAACTGTCACTGTTTGCAGATGACATGATACTATACATAGATAATCCTAAAGATGCCATTAGAAAACTAATAGAGCTAATTGATGAATTTGGTAAAGATGCAGGATGCAAAATTAATACACAGAAATCTCTTGCATGCCTATACACTAACAACGAAAAATCAGAAGGAGAAATTAAGGAAACAATCCCATTCACCAGTGCAACAAAAAGAATAAAATATCTAGGAATAAACCTACCTAAGGAGGTAAAAGACCTGTACTCAGAAAACTATAAGACACTGATGAAAGAAATCAAAGATGTCACAAACAGATGGAGAGATATAACATGTTCTTGGATTGGAAGAATCAACATTGTGAAAATGACTATACTACCCAAAGCAATCTACAGATTTAATGCAATCCCTATCAAACTACCAATGGCATTTTTTACAGAACTAGAACAAAAACTCTTAAAATTTCTATGGAGACACAAAAGACCCTGAATAGCTAAAGCAATCTTGAGGGAAAAAAATGCAGCTGGAGAAATCAGACTCCTTGACTTCAGACTATACTACAAAGCTACAGTAATCAAAGCAGTATGGTACTGGCACAAAAACAGAAATATCGATCAGTGGAACAGGATAGAAAGCCCAGAGATAAACCCATGCACCTATGGTCAACTAATCTATGACAAAGGAGGCAAGGATATACAATGTAGAAAAGACAGTCTTTTCAATAAATGGTGCTGGGAAAACCAGACAGCTACATGTAAAAGAATGAAATTAGAGCACTCCCTAACACCATACACAAAATAAACTCAAAATGGATTAAAGACATAAATGTAAGACTGGATACTATAAAACTCTTAGAGGAAAACACAGGAAGAACACTCTTTGACATAAATCACAGCAAGATCTTTTTTGACCCACCTCCTAGAGTAATGGAAATAAAACCAAAAATAAACAAATGGGACCTAATGAAAGTGAAGTAAGTCAGAAAGAGAAAGACAAATACCATATGCTAACACATATATATGGAATTTAAGAAAAAAATGTCATGAAGAACCTAGGGGTAAGACAGGAATAAAGACACAGACCTACTAGAGAATGGACTTCATATGGGGAGGGGGAAGGGTAAGCTGTGACAAAGCGAGAGAGTGGCATGGACATATATACACTACCAAACGTAAAATAGATAGCTAGTGGGAAGCAGCCGTATAGCACAGGGAGATCAGCTCGGTGCTTTGTGACCACCTAGAGGGGTGGGATAGGGAGGGTGGGAGGGAGGGAGACGCAAGAGGGAAGAGATATGGGAACATATGTATATGTATAACTGATTCACTTTGTTATAAAGCAGAAACTAACACACCATTGTAAAGCAATTATACTCCAATAAAGATGCAAAAAAAGAAACAAAAAACCAAACAAACAACCCAATCCAAAAATGAGCAGATGACCTAAATAGACATTTCTCCAAAGAAGACATACAGATGGCCAACAGACACATGAAAAGCTGCCCAACATCACTAATTATTAGAGAAATGCAAATCAAAACTAACTCACACTGGTTAGAATGGGCATCATCAGAAAATCTACAAACAACAAATGCTGGAGAGGGTGTGGAGCAAAGGGAACCCTCTTGCACTGTTGGTGGGAATGTAAATTGATACAGCCACTATGGAGAACAGTATGGAGGTTCCTTCAAAAAGTAAAAATAGAATTACCATATGACCCAGCAATCCCACTACTGGGCACATACCCAGCGAAAACCATAATTCAGAAAGACACATTGGGCTTCCCTGGTGGCGCAGGGGTTAAGAATCCACCCGCCAATGCAGGGGACACAGGTTCAAGCCCTGGTCCCAGAAGATCCCACATGCCGCAGAGCAACTAAGCCCGTGCACCACAACTACTGAGCCTGCACTCTAGAGCCCGTGAGCTGCAACTACTGAGCCTGTGTGCCGCAACTACTGAAGCCCGTGTGCCTAGAGCCCATGCGCCACAACAAGAGAAGACACAGCAATGAGAAGCCCATGCACCACAACGAAGAGTAGCCCCCGCTCTCTGCAACTAGAGAAAGCCCATGTACAGCAATGGAGACCCAGTGCAGCCAAAAATAAACAAATAAAAAAAATAAATAAATTTATAAAAAACAAACAAAAAAAGAAAACAAAAAGACACATGCACCCCAATGTTCATTGCAGCACTATTTACAATAGCTAGGTCATGGAAGCAACCTAAGTGCCCACTGACAGATGAATGGATAAAGAAGATGTGGTACATATATAGAATGGACTATTATTCAGCCATATAAAAGAACGAAATTGGGTCATTTGTAGAGACGTGGATGGACCTAGAGACTGTCATGCAGAGTGTAGTAAGTCAGAAAGAGGAAAACAAATATCGTATGTTATCACATATATGTAGAATCTAGAAAAATGGTACAGACGAATCGGTTTGCAAAGCAGAAGCAGAGACACAGATGTATACAACAAACGTATGGACACCAAGGGAGAAAGTGGCAGGGGGGCGGAGGGGGTAGGGATGAATTGGGAGATTGGGATTGACATGTATACACTAATATGTATAAAATGGATGACTAATAAGAACGTGCTGTATACAAAAAATAAAATAAAATTCAAAAAATAAATAAATAAAATCACCTTGGGGCTTCAAAAATCTGGCTGCCCAGGATGCACACAAGACCAATTAAATCAAAATCTCTTGGGGTGGGACCCAGGCATCAGTGTTTTTAAAATACCTCCAGTGATTACAATATACAGTCAAGGCTGAGAACTCCTGCTATAGCATGATGCTTCCCTTTTCTTCATTGTGAGTATGGCTGGGCTTCTGAGAAGATGCATGTATTAGTTGTCTGTGTTGTATGACTGAAGGAGCCTAAGAGGGACTCTGCTGTCCCTCCTTCTCCATCACATGTTACGTTATCCAAAATGCCACCATTGAAGACCAAAAATCTTCCTCTTGAGACATACTAAAAAAGCAGTCAGGAGCAGAAAACAGTGACTATTGAGTTTTAGAAGGATTTTCTGTCTTCAAGAGGCCTTAATTCAACAGTTTGGAAAGGCTTACCTACCCTTATTTGCGTCTGTTCCATAAAATGAAAGATGACATAAGGAGAAGCATTGTAAATTACAAAGTGTTACCATGGCAGGCCTAATACCTAAAGTAAAGGTGCTTTTATAAGTGGGTTGAATCAGACCAAGGCCCCAAGACAATTAGGCCCTTGGGGTTGAGAGAGTTAAGAGGAAGAGGATTGGTACTGCATAGGAAG
The DNA here is from genome assembly GCF_011762595.2 of Tursiops truncatus. Lineage (NCBI taxonomy): Eukaryota > Metazoa > Chordata > Mammalia > Artiodactyla > Delphinidae > Tursiops > Tursiops truncatus. The sequence continues at coordinate 31,676,765 of NC_047055.1, forward strand.
ACAAGAGGGGAACAACCAAAAGCCTCATCTATGTCACAAGGGTTATTAAAATGTGAGACTTGGCAATGAGGTCAGGCCATAAACATAATCTAAAAGATCGAGCTGCTTTTCCAGAGGAGTTTGTAAGGCCAATTATTCCCAGGTGGCCTGTTAGAGAGTGCAAAACTAGGTTTATGTTCACTTCTTCAATAACATTAGAATGAATGGAACTGGAATAGAAAGGGGAGGGCTCCCCAAAATTCATCTCTTGAAGCAAATTGAACTCATATTGACTTGTCTGAATCATAAGATATGGCAAGGAATGGTTTTCCACTCTTTGCCTCTCAAATTCAGTAAGGTTTGAGTAGTGATTGTAGCCAGCGAGTTCTGCTTATCACCTTACAGATGACAGCACTGAGAAGGTCACGGTACCTTAGAAAGCCATCCCCAAACTACCTTCCCCAACAGTGGTCAAGGTGCCTGAATCCTGCACCTTCCTTCAAGTATTGAAAACTGGTTGGTATATTAAAGAAGTTCTTGTTAACTGACATAGGTAACACCTTAGGCTAGGAATTCCCAGCCAGAAAACAATAACTTGGCTTCATTTTCTAGATCTCTAAGATGGTTGCCTCAGCCATGCCCCACTATTTTCCACTTTCTAGGTTCTCACACTTCCCTTCCTCTCTCTCTCCTTCCCCTTTATCTGTCTCTCTCTTTCACACTGACACACACAACTGTTGGAAACCCTTGGTTTAAGCGTTATCAGCGAAGACCTTGCCAGTGATCACTTGACAGCTAGCTGAGAGCAAGATAGGTATTAGGGAGGAGGGGGCAGATACTATGAAAGAAAAACTATTTAGGGAATGGAACTAAGTAACGTTGACTATATCCTGGGCCATTGATTTTTCCAATGGAAGAGACAGGTTAGGAATCAAGGGTTACATACACAAATAAAGATCAGTTAGGGAGCCATGTATAACCTTTGGCTTCAAGAACAAAAGTCTTTTAATTGAATTTCTTGTGTGTGCGTGTGTTGAAGGGTGGGGGAGGTCACCTGAAGTGTATCGTGTGATTGAGCTATTCCATACCTCTTTACCCAAGAGGCAATAATCAGATCTCAAGAATACCACTGAGTTGTCTGTGCGATTAAACTAAAGGAAAATTCCATTTTTATCATTTCTGAATGATAAAGCTCAACATTCCTAAAATAGTTAGCTTAAAGCAGCAAAAGACTAAACCTTTCTCAAATTCATAAAGCAAATAAAATTAGAAACATATACAGTATCATTTGAGCATTTTGATGGATTTGAAGCTATGCAAGATATAATCCAGGAAGAGGTAAAAAACAAAAGTTGGACTTTAAAATATTTCACTTTTATGGAAATCTTACTGATAATATTAGAACAGACGTGTCATAAAATATGGTGCATTCATCTTTAAAATAGAACAGAAAAATATATAGAATCCAAGTAAACAGTGACCATTTTGGAATATTGGTAGTTTTAAGGAATGTAAAGTAATAGCATAAATATTTTTGGTGCTGGAACAAGAAGTAGGGAGAAGACCAACTTCGTATCTAGCCCCAAATAATTCATTTGGTTTCATTGGTTTTATCAGGAATGTTGGTTAGTAAGCGTGCTGGGAGTGAGGATTTAGAGAAAAAATGTGCTGTGTCTATAGAGAGTAAAATGCTGAGTGGGTTTGATTCAAAATTCACCACAGGCCAGGAAAAAGATTTTGCAAAACTCTGGTCCCTGTTGCTCACACACGGCCTAGGCTGTGTGTAAGCCTCACATTCAGTAGCTGCATTTGGTTTTCAAAGAACAGGGTCATTTTCTCAGCCTACACTTCTCATTAAGTTCCAAACACTTCCCTGGGATATGAAACCTCCCCTTTCTCTTTCACCACTCCTAGTAAAGCTGGCTTGTTCAGACAATACTGAAAGGGGCTGCTCTTTGGTGCTCAAACAGGATGCTCCATTGATATATATTGCTGGGACAGCCCATAAGCATTCGCCTGTTGGTGTCTCATACAAATGTCAACTGTTTCGACCCAGACTGAATTAAATGTTATATATAAAAACTGTGATGTTTTCAGCGTTCACTCAAGAAGAATTTATTGAATATGTAGTCTGTGAAAGGTACTAGGCTAAGCCCTGGAACAGGAAGGGGGGGAGGAGGGAAAGAGGAGAGGCTAGAGGAAGAATTGGAGAGATAAAAAGATGAACAAGCTGTAGCATCTGCCTTTAATAATAATAGCTAATATTTATTGTGTAGTTATTCTTGCCAGGCAGTGTGCTAATGGCTTTACATGAATTAGATAATTGAAAATTTACAACAGTACTGTATACCCCCCCTTTCATAGATGAGGAAACTGAGGCTCAAAGAGGTTAAGCCCAAATTCACATAGCTAGTGATGGAATTAAGGCTTGAGCCTGGTCTATTTGACTCCAAACCCAGAGTGTGTAACCACTATGCTCTAGTGCCTTCAAGGACTTAGCACCTGGTAAGAGGAAGAAGCAAACACAATGACCTCTAATAAAAGGCACAATATGATAAGTGCCACAAAAGATTAAGGAAACTGCTATGGGAGTACAGAGTCAGGAGTAATTGATTTCTGGGAAGAACTGAACTGGGCCTTAAATAAAAATTAGTATTTTGGTTGGTGGAGATAAGGGTAAGGGTGTTTCAGGTAAAGGAGTTAAATCGCAGAATGACAAGTACAGTGTAACTGGAGCATTACATGCATCACAGAATAAAGGGTCACAATTAAAAGACTGTAAAGATCGGCACCCCCATTGTCATGTACCTTGAATACCAAGTCAAGAGGTCAGAATTTTATTATTTCTATAGCAGGCAATGGAAAGTCAATAACGGTTTTTGCACAGGCAAGGGATATGATCAGATATGTGATTTGGAAAGAGAGTTTTGGTGGCACATTTAGTAATGGAAGGGGTTTCAAATGAATTAGAGGCCAAAGACCAGTTGTGTGACTAGAGATATTAACTAGGTGAGGGATGGGTAAAAGTCAGAGCCAGGGTGTTTTCATGGGGAATGAGGTAGAAGCAGCTAACATGAAAAACAGCTAGTAATCTTGGGAATTGGTAACTGAGGATGAGGGAGAGGGATAATTTAAAGAGGATACTAATATTTCCAGCTTGACTGACTAGGTAGCTTGCTGTATCCCTGGCTAAGACAGGAGGCGCAGGACAGAATAAATTTGGAGGGGCAAGGAGACCATGAATTAGGTGATTCATATGGGGCTATAGGAAGCTCAGGGAAAAGGCAAGAATATAGATTTGAGAGTCACCCAGAGAGAGAATAGAGTCCAAAGAGAGGATGAGACTACCTGGAGAGAATGTTGTTAAAAAAGACAATAATTTCTGTTTCTGACAATAGGATAAGTGTGTAGAGAAATCCCTCCCAATAAAGAAATACTTAGAACAGCGCCTGACACAGCAAGCACAATGCAGGGGAGAGGGGAACCTGGCTTAAGAAGCTGGAAAAAAATATTTTAAGTGCTGTTATTTTAAAGTGAAGCTGACCTGCAGTTAAGTAAAGGAAAGAATCCAGCCCGATATTCTAGAGGTAATGAAGCCAGAGTTTGTCTTTGGAGTATCTGCTTATCCCTGGTGGCCTAGAGTTGGTATTAAAGGACTGTGTGGTAGGACTAGAGACAGGAGATAAAGACTGAGACCCAAGCAAGGTAGTCAGGCTGGCTGGAGACCCTCATAAAGCTAAAATCCCCTAAGGGTCACTCCATAAGTGAGTGACCTATAAAATACCTCTTTCTCTACATAAAGATACTTACCTAACCTAGGGAATTGGCGGGGGTGGGGGGGTTGGAGAAAATTATTTCTCCTAAGAATTCCTAATCACATGTCCACACTCAAGCACTTTTGGGAGCAGAATACTATGTCTGTGTCTGTAAAACCACCAAACAGAAACATTAGTTTATAGCAGTCCTTGGTTGATGGTGCCTCTAGGCACCACATTGCAGTGGTAAATAAAAATGTTCTCTGGAAGAATTTTAAAGTAGTCTCAAAAGAATTCCCACAGATAAAATTCCAAAGAGCATGAGCTCACAATGAAAAAAATATCACGAAACCTACAAAGACACAAGCCATTCTGAGTGGAAGTCTGCAGAAACAGACTCACAAAGACTAAAGTTATAAAAATTAACAGATGCTGAATATAAAATAAGAATGTTTGATATGCTAAAAGAAAAAGGAATTTGAAGATGATTGAGAAATAAACTATGGAAACTGAGCAGAATATTTTCAAAAAAGAACCAAATGGAATTTGAGAAATAAAAAATATAATAAATTAAGTACAAAATAAAAGCTCCTTTGATGGATTAAACAGAGAGCCAAAGAGAATTTGTGAATTGGAAAACAGGTCAGATGATATCACCCAGTAAGAAGCACAAAGAGGCAAATATATGAAAAAGTCTGAAGGAGGTTAAGACATTGAAGATGGCATAAGAAAGTTGAAATACATCGTAATGAAGTTTGAGCAGGCAAGAGTAGAATGTTAATAATTTTTGGAGATTAAATAAAAATGAAAGAGAAAAAAAGAACAGTATCTTGAAGAACTGAAAGGGCAGTCGGAGGGAAGAGAAATCAGTAAAGAAAACTGAGGGCTTCCCTGGTGGTGCAGTGGTTGAGAGTCCGCCTGCCGTTGCAGGGGACACAGGTTCGTGCCCCAGTCCGGGAAGATCCCACATGCTGCGGAGCGGCTGGGCCCGTGAGCCATGGCCACTGAGCCTGCGTGTCCGGAGCCTGTGCTCCGCAACGGGAGAGGCCACAGCAGTGAGAGGCCCGCGTGCCAAAAAAAAAAAAAAAATCCCTTTAAATACAGATGATTGTCAGTTCTGTCTCCCTACTTACCTACGTCATTTGGGGGCATGTAATATTCAAGAAAATTCCAGTATCTGGTATGAGCATGAATGGCACACCTTTAAATAATATTTAACAACCTGTTCTCAGAGTCTGGGTCAAATAGTGCTTTTTCTCCTTCCCATTATCCCTGCCCTCAGCTCAGTTCAGGATCTCATCACATTCACCTGGGCTTTTCATAGTCTCCATATTTCAGCTCTGATAATTATATTCCCAGCTCAAACCCTCATTCATCTTAATACAACCCTGTTCATAACACTGACTACATAGTGGAGACATTCAATAAATAAGAGTTGAAATGAAAGAATGTTTGATATAAAGTTAAACAGAAGTATATCCCCATTGTCATGAGAATAATTTTATTTTCCAAATCAAGTAAAGAATATGTTATTTAAAGGCATATTTTATCTATTGGGTTGCTTGTATTTTGCCCAAACTTCATTCCAAAAACTACTGTAGTCAGTGGTTAAATGTGTGTGTCTACATATATCCGTGTAAGGAGAAGTTATGTTCTTATTGCAAGTTTATATTTAACTCAACAAGGATTTACTAAATGTCTACTATGTGTGTTTCTGCTATTTATTGCAGAAAATTCAAAGAAATGTATGACACGAATATGAGCATGAATACCTATCACACAGAATTGTGTGTGTATATATATGTATATATATACACACACACATACATACATACATATATATTCCACAAGACATCCAGATAAAGTGCGCCAGAGATGGGTCAAAAGAGGGAAATAGCACATCTATATTGGGAGGGGATAAAATAAAATCCCTAAAAGTGGCTGTTGTTTGCACCGAGTCTTCAATGATGAATAAGATTTGGTAAGCAGAGATTTAGGGGAAAAGATGGTGAGAAGGAAGGGAGACATCTCAAGCACGGACGCAGCTAAGGAGAAGAGAACAGAACTTGTTGAGGTGGATCAGTTCAGCATTGCATTAATCTGTGAGTAAAAAAAAAAAAATTTGATCACAGTGGCTGAAACACATGAGGGTTTATTTGTCTCATGTAACGAGAAGTCCAAAGGTAGGCGGTTGCTGGTGTTGGTTTAGAGGCTCAAGAATGTCAGGGCTGTTTGTAATTCTCTTGACCTTTCCCTCATGGTCCCAGGATGTCTGCCAGAACTTTAAGCATCACAGTCAAATACCAGGCAGTGGGTAGAAGGGAGCGTCAAAGGCAAAAAGGGCTTCCCAGAAGCCCCACCCCATGATTTCTGCTTGTATCTCACTGTCCACCTCTACTTGCTAGACACTAGGAAGCACAGATATTTTCAGCTGGGCACATTAATACAGTGAGAGGCAGGGGAGAACATATATTGAGTAGGCAGTTAGCAGTCTCTGGAACAAAAAGAAGTCAAGTTTGTCTTGAGCATAAAAAGTGGAGATACCATTTCTTAACTATGAACCAACTGATTTGGGAAGAAGGAATGTATATATATTTTTGTGCCTGGCATCAGTTTTGCATTTCAGTAGTTTTCCACTTACTTGCCTGTAAAGAAATCAATGATAAGGGTGTAAGGTGCTACAGGAGAACAGAGGAGGAACACCTTTAGTTGCTCAGGGAAGAACGAGCTAATAAGCCTGGTAGATGGATATGGTCTAAGGCTGGTGGGTGAAGGGTAGCCTGGGCAAGGGCCCAGAGGTAAAAAGATGGAGAGTTCTGGGAACTGCAAGCATTTCATGCTAGCTGGTGCAGAGTATAATACAGATATGATGAGAAAAGAGGATGGAGAGATAGGTAGGGGCCAGGTCATGAAAACTTATAAGCCATGGGAAGGGATTTGGACTATATCACTAGCTTTTACCAAAAATATTTTCTCGACTACTTGCCTAATCTCTGCTGTCTTTCCTGATAAATTTCATAAGGGCATCTTGTTTGTGACTGTATTCCTAGAGCCTAGCACTGTGCCTGGCCCCTGAGGCTTACCCAGTCAATCTACATTCTTCATGCAAGGAAATGTGAAAACCACCGGACTCAATCTCAAATGAAACCTTTGTCACTGCAACTTTCTATCCTTTAAGTTGAGGTCCCTTAAACCACACATGTAGGTGACCCCCTGTGTTGGTCCAGGTCATTCAAGAAGGAGATAAAAAGATAGAAGTAAAAGCACAAGAAATTTACTAGGGGCAACCCCAGTGATTAAAAAAAATGGGAAGGGAACAAGGAAAGCCTGGGAGAGCCACCAGTATGCACCGCAATGAAATGCAAGTCTGACCCTGAGTGAAGGAGAGAGAAGGGAGGGAGGGAGGGAGGGAAGGAAGGAAGGAAGGAAGGAAGGAGGGAAAGAAGGAAGGAGGGAAAGAAGGAAGGAAGGAAGGAAGTTAGTCAGAGGGAAGTGTCTTAACCTGGGTGCAGTTCTAAGGAAAGTTTAGCATCACCATCAGGTAGTCCTTAAGACAAAGTCAGCAGCCAAAGGAGTCCAGTGTCACGGAAAACAGTATGTAGTTTCCCCAAAACTATAAATAGAGCTACCATTTGATCCAAAGATACATGCACCCCAATGTTCATAGCAGCACTATTTACAATAGCCAAGACATGGAAACAACCCAAGTGCCCACGAAAAGATGATTGGATTAAGAAGATGTGGTATATAGGGCTTCCCTGGTGGTGCAGTGGTTGAGAATCTGCCTGCTAATGCAGGGGACACGGGTTTGAGCCCTGGTCTGGGAAGATCCCACATGCCACAGAGCAACTAGGCCCGTGAGCCACAACTACTGAGCCTGCACGTCTGGAGCCTGTGCTCTGCGACAAGAGAGGCCGTGATAGTGAGAGGCCCGCGCACCACAATGAAGAGTGGCCCCCGCTTGCCACAACTAGAGAAAGCCGTCGCACAGAAACGAAGACCCAACACAGCAAAAATTAATTAATTAATTAACTCCTACCCCTCCAACATCTAAAAAAAAAAAGATCCTTTTTTTAAAAAAAAAAGATGTGGTATATAGATACAGTGGAGTGTTACTCAGCCTTAAAAAAGAATGAAATAATGCCATTTGCAGCAACATGGATGGACCTAGAGATTGTCATACTGAGTGAAGTAAGTCAGACAGAGAAAGAGAAATATTGTATGATATCGCTTATATGCGGAATCTAAAAAATAATACAAATGAATCTACGTACAAAATGGAAACAGACTCAGACATAGAAAACAAACTCATGGTTACCAAAGGGGACAGAAATTGGGGAGGGATAAATTAGGAGTATGGGATTAACAGATACAAACTACTATACATCAAATAGATAAGCAACAAGGATTTACTGTATAGCGCAGGGAATTATAGCCATTATCTTGTAATAACCTATAATGGAATACGATCTGCCAAAAAAAAACCCCCAAAACCTGAATCACTATGCTGTACACCTGAAAGCAACACAGTAATGTGAATCAACTACACTTCAATTAAAAAAAGGACTCCAGTGTCTTCCATGAACAGGCCTACCTAGTGTCCCTGCTGGGGTCATCCACTGACCAGGAACAGCCCATAGGAAGTGTGGCCTTGATGCAAATACAGTGACGATTTCAGAGTGTAGCAGCAGCCTGGTCAGTCTCCCAGCTGTCAGAGATCTGAGAGGCACATTTTTATGGCTGCCATATGCCTGCCAACCACAGCATTGCCAGCAGGGCTCCTGTTCTGCTTTGTAGCTTCCTCATGTTCTGAGTTACTACCTAGAATATAGGCAGTACACCTGTAGATTATTTTTTACCACTACCCCGTCTCCAAGGTCTACTTTATACCCTTCCTCCATAAACTCAGCCATGTTTTTCATCTGGGACTGAGGTCTGCTTTGCTCTCCAAGTCCTTTTATGGATTAGGAATCTGGCTCTGAATCAGAGCCCTCATGGCTAGCTCCCCCATCCCAATGGGCCAACGTCTTTTACCCCAGCTATCCACATGCCTATTGCCTGCCCCCACCATAGGATATTTTTAAGGGTAAAATTCTATCTTTTTAGCTTATCACAACCTCCTGGCCTTCTGGAACCGCAACAGATCAACACAGATGTCCTGCTAGCCATCTGTGCTGCTCAAGTGCTACATACCTATGTGCATCCATGATCACCATGCTCTAGAGTTAACTTAGGAGGTTTCATAACTTACCTAAACCACACAAGAAATAAATGGCAAGGCTGGAGTTTAAACCAGATCAATCTGATTTCTAAGGTGTCCTTTCTAAACCACTGTCTGATACTGCATCTCCTTCACAAAACTGGACATACTGTATTACGACCAGCTGTTTACTTGTCCATCCACCCCGGCCCTCAAGATGAGAGTTCCTCAGGATAGAAAGCCCAGAGAAAAACCCACGCACATATGGTCACCTTATCTTTGATAAAGGAGGCAGGAATGTACAGTGGAGAAAGGACAGCCTCTTCAATAAGTGGTGCTGGGAAAACTGGACAGGTACACGTCAAAGTATGAGATTAGATCACTCCCTAACACCATACACAAAAATAAGCTCAAAATGGATTAAAGACCTAAATGTAAGGCCAGAAACTATCAAACTCTTAGAGGAAAACATAGGCAGAAGACTCTATGACATAAATCACAGCAAGATCCTTTTTGACCCACATCCTAGAGAAATGGAAATAAAAACAAAAATAAGCAAGTGGAACCTAATGAAACTTCAAAGCTTTTGCACAGCAAAGGAGACCATAAACAAGACCAAAAGACAACCCTCAGAATGGGAGCAAATATTTGCAAATGAAGCAACTGACAAAGGATTAATTTCCAAAATTTACAAGCAGCTCATGCATCTCAATAACAAAAAAACAAACAACCCAATCCAAAAATGGGCAGAAGACCTAAATAGACATTTCTCCAAAGAAGATATACAGATTGCCAACAAACACATGAAAGAATGCTCAACATCATTAATCATTAGAGAAATGCAAATCAAAACTACAATGAGATATCATCTCACACCAGTCAGAATGGCCATCATCAAAAAATCTAGAAACAATAAATGCTGGAGAGGGTGTGGAGAAAAGGGAGCACTCTTGCACTGCTGATGGGAATGTGAATTGGTACAGCCACTATGGAGAACAGTGTGGAGGTTCCTTAAAAAACTACAAATAGAACTACCATATGACCCAGCAATCCCACTACTGGGCATATACCCTGAGAAAACCATAATTCAAAAAGAGTCATGTACCAAAATGTTCATCGCAGCTCTATTTACAATAGCCCGGAGATGGAAACAACCTAAGTGCCCATCATCGGATGAATGGATAAAGAAGATGTGGCACATATATACAATGGAATATTACTCAGCCATAAAAAGAAACGAAATTGAGCTATTTGTAATGAGGTGGATAGACCTAGAGTCTGTCATACACAGTGAAGTAAGTCAGAAAGAAAAAGACAAATACAGTATGCTAACACATATATATGGAATTTAAGAAAAAAAAATGTCATGAAGAACCTAGGGGTAAGGCAGGAATAAAGACGCAGACCTCCTAGAGAACGGACTTGAGGTTATGGGGAGGGGGAAGGGTGAGCTGTGACGGGGCGAGAGAGAGTCATGGACATATACACACTAACAAACGTAGTAAGGTAGATAGCTAGTGGGAAGCAGCCGCATGGCACAGGGATATTGGCTCGGTGCTTTGTGACAGCCTGGAGGGGTGGGATAGGGAGGGTGGGAGGGAGGGAGACGCAAGAGGGAAGAGATATGGGAACATATGTATATGTATAACTGATTCACTTTGTTATAAAGCAGAAACTAACACACCATTGTAAAGTAATTATACCCCAATAAAGATGTTAAAAAAAAATAAAGAATATAAGATTTTACACAAACATTTCATTCAATTCGTATCCCAGAGCATTCCATTTTCCTGGAAAAAAAAAAAAAAAACAAGTGGAACCTAATGAAACTTCAAAGCTTTTGCACAGCAAAGGAGACCATAAACAAGACCAAAAGACAACCCTCAGAATGGGCAAATATTTGCAAATGAAGCAACTGACAAAGGATTAATTTCCAAAATTTACAAGCAGCTCATGCATCTCAATAACAAAAAAACAAACAACCCAATCCAAAAATGGGCAGAAGACCTAAATAGACATTTCTCCAAAGAAGATATACAGATTGCCAACAAACACATGAAAGAATGCTCAACATCATTAATCATTAGAGAAATGCAAATCAAAACTACAATGAGATATCATCTCACACCAGTCAGAATGGCCATCATCAAAAAATCTAGAAACAATAAATGCTGGAGAGGGTGTGGAGAAAAGGGAGCACTCTTGCACTGCTGATGGGAATGTGAATTGGTACAGCCACTATGGAGAACAGTGTGGAGGTTCCTTAAAAAACTACAAATAGAACTACCATATGACCCAGCAATCCCACTACTGGGCATATACCCTGAGAAAACCATAATTCAAAAAGAGTCATGCACCAAAATGTTCATTGCAGCACTATTTACAATAGCCCGGAGATGGAAGCAACCTAAGTGTCCATCGACAGATGAATGGATAAGGAAGATGTGGCACATATATACAATGGAATATTACTCAGCCATAAAAAGAAACGAAATTGAGTTATTTGTAATGAGGTGGATAGACCTAGAGTCTGTCATACAGAGTGAAGTAAGTCAGAATGAGAAAGGCAAATACCATATGCTAATACATATATATGGAATTTAAGAAAAAAAATGTCATGAAGAACCTAGGGGTAAGACAGGAATAAAGACACAGACCTACTAGAGAACGGACTTGAGGATATGGGGAGGGGGAAGGGTGAACTGTGACAAAGCGAGAGAGAGGCATGGACATATATACACTACTAAACTTAAGGTAGATAGCTAGTGGGAAGCAGCCGCATAGCACAGGAAGATCAGCTCGGTGCTTTGTGACCCCCTGGAGGGGTGGGATAGGGAGGGTGGGAGGGAGGGAGACGCAAGAGGGAAGAGATATGGGAACATATGTATAACTGATTCACTTTGTTATAAAGCAGAAACTAACACACCATTGTAAAGCAATTATACCCCAATAAAGATGTTTAAAAATAAATAAATAAATAAATAAATAAATAAATAAATAAATATGAGAGTTCCTGAGGCTGGGGCGAAGGCACTGATATCTAGAAGGCATTTAAGAAATGTTTCTGGAATAAAGGCATAAAGGGAGGAAATACACAAACAGCTCGTAAAACTCAATATGAAAATCAAACCCAATCAAAAATTGGGCAGAAGACCTAAATAGACATTTTTCTAAAGAAGACATACAGATGTCCAATGGGCACATGAAAGGATGCTCAACATTGCTATTAGAGAAATGCAAATCAAAACCACAGTGAGGTATCACCTCACACCAGTCAGAATGGCCATCATGAAAAATTTACAAATAACAAACTTTGGCAAGGATGTGGAGGAAAGGGAATCCTTGTACACTGATGGTGGGAATGTAAATTGCTGCAGCCACTATGGAAAACAGTATGGAGGGTCCTTAAACTGAAAAATAGAGTTACCATATGATCCAGCAATTCCACTCCTGGGCATATATCCAAAGAAAACAAAAACACTAATTCGAAAAGATACATGCACCCCAATGTTCATAGCAACACTATTTACAATAGCCAAGACCTGGAAGCAACTCAAGTGCCCATCAATAGATGATTGGATTACGAAAATATACATGTATATATGTGATATATATATCACATGGAATGGACAGTGGACTATTACTCAGCCATAAAAAGTGAAATATTGCCATTTGCAGCAATATGGATGGACCTAGAGAATATTATGCTTAGTGAAATAAGACACAGAAAGACAAATACTGTATGATATCACTTATACATGGAATCTAAAAGATAATACAAATGAATCTATATACAAAACAGAAGCAGACTCACAGACATAGAAAACAAACTTATGGTTACCAAAGGGGAAAGGGATGGGAGTAAGGATAAATTAGGAGTGTAGGATTAACAGATACAAACTACTATACGTAAAATAGATTAGCAATAAGGATTTACTGTATAGCAAGGGAATTATACTCAATATCTTATAATAACCTATAATGGAATATAATCAGAAAAATAATAACTGAATCACTATGCTTACACCTGAAACTAACACAATATTGTAACTCAATTATACTTCAGTTAATAACAGTAAAGGGAGGAATGAATGAACAAATGAACATTTAACAACCAAGTTGCAGTCATTCCAGCCTGGCCTCCAATTCTTCGGTTTCTGAGGGCTTTGCAGGTCTAAGAGGTTCTAATCCTATGAATCCATATGTCTTCCAACGCAACCACAAAATAATGACACCAGAGCTACCAGGATAGCACTTTCTATTTACTCCAAACCCCATACTAGCTGATCCGATAAAGAATTTGAATAGTTGAAGCTCTGGAAATGTAAGAAATATGATGCTTTCTGCCTAACAAGGAAGAAAAAGTCAAACAAGGGGAATTTTCAGATATATTTCATCTTGGTGAGTTGGGGGTTGCACAAGGGGCCAGCATGGTCATACTGCCTGGAGGCAGCTTGCAGTGTCTCCAGACAGAAAAGGAAATGACAACAGCTTTTGACGAGAATAGAAGGACAAATAAAGATCTTATTGAGAAGCAGGTAAATTGGCTGGGCTCAGGAAGCCTGTAATGACTCAGAGCTGGCAAGGGTCCTGTCTGGCAGCCCACCTCTCCCTTACAGCTGAGCTCAGTGGATTCCACGTTGCTTCCTTACCCTGGACCTTCACGTGCAGCATGGGCTTGGGATTGAG